>NC_047669.1:16003404-16175904 GCF_011762505.2 Arvicanthis niloticus | reverse complement strand
AAAATGACAGAACAAAAATTAAAAAATGAAAACTTAGATTACTTTTTTTTCTGTTCTCCTGTGGGAATAAATGTAATTATTCCTAAACAAATAAACAAGTAGACAAAAACAAAAATAGAAGCAGCTGGAGATGAGGTCACGTTTCTGTTGTCTTTGTAGAACATCTGGAATCAGCAGGGTGCATATCTTAGCATGTAAACTTCTATGGAAAACCAGCTCTTTTGTGAGGCAGCTCTGTGAACAAGGAAAGAACTGGAATGAAAGAACCATTAGAAATATAAGAACCATAAAAGAGTGTCCTTACTGGGTAATATGGGGCATTAAATGCTACATATTATGTAGCTGTTAATATTACAATGTGTATATCCATATAAAAGTGCATGAAATACGTTGAATTTAGTGGATAATTATAGAAACCCACTCACAATCTTGTTTTGTAAGAAATAGAACAATGCCTGTACCATTTGGAAAAAGCAGTTGTGGTGGATGTTAGCGAGTCCACTGTTGATGTCAGAAGGTGACTTTGATATTAGGTGACTATCCATTGACCTGTTGGAATGGTGAAATGCCTGGACAAGAGCACTGCAGGATGCTGCTCATGGCATGGCAGCAGTTTGATAAGATAGAAAAAAAGAACATGCGCAAAGTTGTCAATCGAGGCGAATTCTGCCAGTATAGCTTCCATGCTCGCAGGAGGGCCAGCCTGCAAATGGAACAGGCGTCTTCAGAAAGTTGCCTTGGCTCCACTGTAGGTGGATGTGCCAGGAAAGCCCGTGTTGCAGATGTGGAGAAAGCAGTGCGTGACTGTATCATCTCCATCTCTTGTGCACTGCAGAGCTCATAAGAAGGTTTTCATCACTACCCTCATGGGTCGAGTGACTGATGATGGCTCAGGGAAAGACACAGTCATACTGTGGCATAACGTCTGTTGTTGATGTCATTTTGCCACGGGTTAAGGGGTACTGGAATGACATTGGGTATGATCATTTCTCCTCCAACGGTTTCTTTCCCTCTTGTATCCTTTTGAAGAACGCTTGCAGGCTCTCAGCTCTCCTCTATACAGCCGAGTTGCTGTGGATGTCTGTTAAGGAGTCACCAGATCACAGCATAGCATTATCCTTTCTGACTTTTGTCCAGTCTAGTAACATTACTGTCTACTTGCTTATACCGAAAGCCTTGCAATGTAGACTAAGCCTTTTATTCATGCAAAACTTTATCTAGACCTGCTGTGGGGCAGAAGTTGGTTTGCTTTGTGCCAGGAATCCAGCAATCAACATGACAAATGGATGCTCTTCTGAGCTTTAAAAATCTGCATTCTAGTAACACCACACACACACACACACACACACACACACACACACACACACACAAATATACACATAGATACATGTATATAGACACACAGACATGCACAGAGGAACACATACAGATACACACACATATACTCAAGGAGATACACACAGAGAGACACACACACAGAGGGACACACACAGACAAATATGCACACAGACACATACATAGAGACACACATAGACGCACACAAACATATACACACAGACACATATACACACAGACACACACATACCTGCACACAGACACAGACACATACACATAGACACACACAGAGACATATACAAAGGCACACACATACGGACTCACACAGAGAGACATTCACAAATACACACAAACACAGACACACACACAGACACACACAGACACATACATAGCGACACACACAGACACATATACACACAAGACACATATACACACAAACACACTGACAAACATACACACAAAAAACCAGACCCATACATATAGACACACAGACAATACAGACACAGACACAGATAGACAAATGTGCTTGAAATAAAAGTATCAGATGGAGATAAGGCTTCCCAGAGATATAAAGAATGGTGTGCTAGGGAGTGGCTCTGTAACTGTTTCAGACTGTGGAGAGTGAAGCTGAGATCTGAGTGCTGGGGGGGGGGAACCAACTTAACAAGGTGTCCTTGAGAACTGAGTAGTCAACCCTATGTTCCCTTTCTTCACAATGACAGAGTCTATCTGAATGACATGCAGACATCCTCAATTCCACTTCATTTATATGGTAGGTTGTTTTGTTTTTGATACAGGAATGATTACTCTGATTTTCTTTACTTGGGGAGTCACTTCCAGATGATAAACTAACCAGTCATAAATCAGAAGCATCACCTTTAAGTGTGCTACTTTTCTCCTGGTCTCTCCTTTTCCCTGTGGGTTTTGGGTCAGTAGACTGCATGGTGAGCAGTCTGCCTAGACAGGTGACAACCTCAGGTACTGGTCTGCCTGTGTTCTTACTTTCTTATGATTCAGGCTTGGGGCTTTATCATCATCATCGTCATCATCATTTTATTTCTCATACTTCTGGTATCAAATATTTCTATTTATCTCTTTTCATAGACTTATTCTCAGGAACTCAAATGACTGTCCTATAATTCAATCCAATCCTGACTTTAATTACCCAATGTGAGTTTCAGACTCCATGGATTTATAGGCCCAGTTGAATAAGAACATCCCCTCCTCAAAAGCCAATCACAAGGATGTGGTCCCCAGATTCCCCACGCTTAGGTCTGTCTTGGATACAATGCCATTTGGTTCCCACACGCCCCAAACATCTCTGTTTGATAATGTGCTAGGATGGTTCACAAGACTTTGGAAAATGTTTTACTTTATTTATTGATATTTTTGGTTATTGTAAAGAATAATAATGAACAGCCAGATGAAAATGTATGTGTGATCTTGAAGGGCCCTTCCTTGGTAGCTTGCGTTCCCACTGAGTTGAGACTGAGACCCCCTTGGCTGAGACAGTCATGTGATTGTCAACCATGTGACTGAAGATCTCTGATGTTATCATTTGGTATCTTATGGAGGTTGCAGTTTGCACACAAGATTGACTTTGAACCGGGTCTCTAGCCTTCACTTTATCCCCTGAGCCTGAAGGTGGAATGGAAAATTCCATCCCTCTGGCCACCAGCTCCCCCACTGAAGCTTAGTAACCCTAGCATTTCCCGAAGCCTGTGTTCATATCTCAGCATAAACGGAGGTGTGAACAAAAGGGGACCAGGCAACACAAAAGCATACACTGCTATCATTCGGGAAATCCTTAGAGCTTTGATTTTATGTCAGGAACTGGGAATATTGCTTGTACTGAGGACATGCCCAGGAAAAGACGTTCCGATTTCAGCATCGCAGGCAAGCCTAGAAGAAAATACCTCTTGCCCTGCATTGCCAGACCAGGAGATTAGACTGCTGTCTGCAGAAACCACTGTTGGTTTAAGTGGCTGCTGGGTGGAGTGTCTCTTGCTGATTTCTTCACACTCCTCAATTTGTTTGAAGCTTGTGAAAACCTGTTTAGGGGGAACCTAGAACTTGTCCGGGCAGTGCATCCATTAGCTCAATTGTGAACAATCAGCAAGTCTGGATGACACCTGCTAGGAAGACTATCAGAGGGCTTGATCTTTATGAGAGGCAGGCTTGTTAGATAGAAAGAATTTTAATTAGGAGGGATTTGGCTCTGGTACCTACCAACTGGGCGACTCTAGGGTCATCCCTTGGCCTCCTTGAACCTGGTCTTCCTTATTCTGACCCATGGATGATGAGACTTTCTGTCTAAGGTTGTAAGCATGATATATATTTGGGAAAGTATATATTTAGCGTTTTGGGAGCATAATGAAAAGTTACTATTCACAGGAGCTGTGTGTTTGCACCCAGCCTGAGCTTAGGTGGATAATCATCCATAGGCAAAGCTGTTAAGGCCTTGTCTGTTGTCTAAGGGTCTGGTGCGTTGCTTTCCTGACACTTTGGAGTGACAAAGAAGAGTTTTCAGAGTGCTGGGTGACAGCATCCTGGGCTAAGGACAGGGAATGGAGCAGTTTAAAGAAACCGAAGCCCCAAGAACATCTACCAGTTTTGCTCACTTTCATAGTCAGAGCATTGCCTGATACAGTGACCATAGGCAGTGGCCTCTGCCTCCGATGACATGAGGATGCTAAATTAGGGCAACAACAAGAGGTCCATCCATGGCTGTGGAGCAGAAAAGATGAAGTGTAGTTTAAAAGTTCATTTTCCTTTGGGTAGCCATTAGATGAAATAATACCTACATCTTAGAATCCCAACGCCTCCTAGCCTAAGTTATGAGCACATTGCTCTATTTGGGACCTCTCCTCTCCTCTCCTCTCCTCTCCTCTCCTCTCCTCTCCTCTCCTCTCCTCTCCTCTCCTCTCCTCTCCTCTCCTCTCCTCTCCTCTCCCCTTCTTTACCTATCTCTTTCCTCCCCTTCTCTGTTTTTCTTCCCCCTTTCTCACTTCCTCCCCCCAGTTCCCCTCTCTCCCTTTTTTGAGACAGGGTCTTACTATCAGGCTTACATACACCACAGGCTTTGAACTCACTATGTAGCTCAGGATGTCTTTGAACTCATGATCCTCCTACCTTGCATCCAAGTGCTGGGTTTACAGGTGTATGCTATCATGCCCAGCTCTAGAGCTGCACTTTTAAATTTGGCTCGACACTCCTGTCATACAATAAACTGTCATTTTGTCCTTACATGTACTCCAGGTTTCTACCTTCGGCCCCCTTTCTGGCGGCTAGACCCTCCACTCGAAGCTCAGTTCTCTTATTCTCCTTTTTAATCATTGAAATTCTACTAATTCTCTCCAAGTCAATTTCAGGCAGCCATTCTCCTGCAAGGCGTTTGCTAGTTATCATCTTGGTAGGATCTCTTCATTATCTGAAACTAATTTTGCCTTTTGTGTGTTTCATATGGCACTTAATTTTTTTTTTGTCCTGAATTAGAGCTATTTTAAAATTCATCCTTTCTCCTGCTAGACCTTTGAAGGTGATAAATTTATCTTTGGTAGCCATATTTTACCCATGGCCCTAGACATAGTAGTCAATTTTAATTGAACTGAAGTTAAACTTTGTCCTGGGGATTATAGCATGGAAATGTTTTGACGATGGTTTCCTTAGATCTGGTGCTAGACAGAAGTGTTGTTCTTCTGTTTCGTTGTTCAGTAATCCTGTGAAGGGAAACTGTGACTAAATAGGTGGCATTCCAGGGCTGAGAAGGAGGGACAAGCCACATCCCAAACCGGGAAGTGAAAGTAGGTTACATGAAATTCTGAGTCGTACCGGAGATGCTGAGGCTATAGAGGGCATGGAATTCAAGGAACTGGAAACAGTCATGGTGGGTGAGTTGGGTGGGGCGAGCCAAACAAGGACCAGAATAGGATGAAGTCAGACACGCAGGCAGCCAGAGGAATCATATGGGGATTTTGCTTCCTTTCTCAGCACGCCAGCTTCCTGATCTGTACTGTAGCCACTGAGAATGCTGGTTGTATCATTTACTCCTTGTCAGTGTACTGAAGTATGTGAGGCAGGCTATTGATGACCAACCAACCAACCAAAAAACCATCCACCAACCAAATCAAACCAAATGAAACCGAATCATACCAAACCACCCTCCCCTACAAAAAAAAAAAAAAAAAAACAAAAACAAAAACCAAAAACCAAAAAAAAAAAAAAAAAACCCTCCAATAAACCAGGTCTAACCTTGCTTAGGAATGAAATCAAACAAGACTGGGTAGCCCAGGGTGGTGTGGCCACCCACAAGGCTTGCGCCTGACACAGGAAGCCAGAGAATATTCTGGGCTTCTGTTGCAGGTTCACACTCCTGCATCAACATTCTGGTCCGATCACTCTGGGCAACCAGGTTTCTCTTCGGAGCCATGTCTCTGAGCACATAAGGATGCCCACTACTTCTCCATCCTCAAAGCTCCACTACTATCTAATACTCCCATTTAGAAACCAAGTTCTGGGCATACAAACCCTTAGGAAACTAAAAATTATTTCAAAATAATAGCAGTGGTCAGTCAGCATTGCAAATGTATCCTTTCCCTCTATAGATTCTGAATTGAAAACATTCCAGTTCTCTGGTACTGAGAATGCCATCATAGGCACTAGGACCCAAGAATCTTCTCACATTAGGTGGGGGAAGCTACAATGTCTGCAGCAAGGGTTTTGGACATTGGCATTGTTTCCCACTATGGGGGATAGAAGGGATGGTCCTCTGCAGTGTGGATGCTTCACACGAGTCCTGGCTTTTGGACCCTGTATTCCAGAAGCAACATTACCAAGTTGAGAGTGATCATCTCCTCGGGAAAACAGCATCACTCTGGATGGGAATCACTTACTGGCTTTCAGGAAGAATGAAAAAGAGAAGGCTGGCTCCTCAGTCAATGAGAAGGAAAACAGGACTTGTCTGGCAGGAGGCCTTGGCTTGGGGAAAAGAAAGCCTGGTTAGGACTAAGGGAATGGGGGGAGCATTTGTTCCATTGAGGGACATCTCTTCTCATTCTGGCTGGTTCTTTGTGGACCTTTCCTCCTCAGAACTTAGAGGTTTATAATTAGAGTGTCTATAATCTTTAATTCATGAGACGTTCACATCATTTGTTCATATGCTACATTAATTTAGTGATGAACTCGCCACCACACAATGTTCTGTAGAAGTTTGAAGTGGTTCTTCCTCCCAGCCCTGTGCTCCCAGAAATAAGACTCAGACTCAAAATATAATTACAAATACCTTGGCCATGTAGCTAGGCTCTTCTCTGACTAGATTAAAACACCCTATTTATTCTAATCTACATTCTACCACGTGTCTGGTTTACTCTGCTCAGGTACCACGGGTCTTTCTTGTCACATCTTTTCGGGTGAATCTCTGGACCTGGCTCTATCCCAGAATCCTTTCTGTCTGCTGGATGTTCCACCTCCTATTTTCTGCCTAAGCCACAGGCCATCATACTTATTATTGACAGGTGCCACATCCATACTGACATAAGATATTCTTTCTACAGTGTTCTGTCAGTGAGGCTGGCCTTGAGTTTATGGTCTGTCTGCCTCAGTTCCCTGAGCACTGGGATTACAGATATCTGCCACTGGGCTTGAGTGCTGTTCACTTTAAGAACTGTATTTCCCTTCCTACCGAGTAGTCATTGTTTTGTTTATGTGTTCATCATCCCCCCCCTTTAAATTGAATTTGTTTGACATTTTATAAAATGTTATGATGCTGTTGTAATCCTTTGCACCTGGTTTTTCTACTGTTTTTCACTAAAAGTTCATATTCTTGAAATCCCGTGGTGCGGGCAGATTGCAACACAACATCCCAACTCATTAAATAGTTTGGGTTATTTTGTGCATCTCTTTTTGTGATCTCCAGCTGAATTTTACAGGGTAAGAATCTGGGGGATAACAGTTTTACAATTTTAGGTGTATTTCAAAAGAAGATGTATGAATAACAATTTTTTTTATGGGAAAATAACTGGCAAAATAACTGGCAAAAAAAAACCAACCAAACAAACAACAAAAAAAAACTATTTACCAAACCAAACAAACCACAAACCTTTTTTACTTTCTCCCCCTCCAGATTTCTGTGTTAGGCTGTTCAGGCTAAGAATTTCTCACTTGAATCTGAATTTCAAATTAGCTCAGAAGCCTATGGAGTTCTCCTTTTACCTAAGAGCAGCAAATGAGAAATTACTAGGACAGAATTTTTCTAGGTGCTAGAGTAGAAGCAAGCAGCAAAGCAAGTTACTCCCTCCCCACAGCCCCTACTTAACACAATCTGCTATAACACATGCAAATTACAGTGAAACATTCTTTTCACACCCAACATTTGGAAATAAGGGGGAAAGAGATTATCTTCAGGGAGGTAAACTCTTAAAAATTTGATCTCTTTAAACTTTGAAATATTTAACGAAGTCTGCAGGGAGATGCAAAGTTGTCTAGGCTAGCACGATTGACTGTAGCGTGGTTGGAAAGTGCATAATGAACAGGCTGAGGGAAGGTCTTAGAAGGTTCTAGAGCCCATTTTAAGAACTGTCCTTGCACTGGACCTCAGACACATTAAAATCCCAATTGTAGAAATGGCTCTGATGGAGAGCAGCGTATCGTTGGGGTTAACACATGTGCTTGCATGGTGGCCATGACGGCAGCATCCATTTCTCTCTTTTGTTGTGTTCTGCTCCTGAGATCTGCTGATCTTGAGTCTTCTTTCTATAAAGGCTCATTCTTCTGGGAGGTCCTGAGACTCAAAGGCTGAGTGCTACTCTATGGACTTGTTGGGACCTTATGTGATGATATCAGGATTCTTTGGAGATAGCCACTTTCCTGTTCTAGACAGCATTCTCACTTGCACCTTCTTGATCCTATGTGGTATGCAGATTGAGGTGACCTGTGGTTCTTCATCCTGTCCTTGAGTCCTCTGCTACCTCCCTCTCAGGGTGTCTAGATGCTGCTGTGCAATTCATGGGGGTAGGGGTGGGGTTCTCCAAAGAATCTTAATGAAACAGCTCTCTGAGATGATCTTAGTTTGTTCACATACCTTTATTTGGGTTGAGCTTCTACGCATACACCTTGTGGTGAACCAGGGCTGTATATATAAGAACCTTGGAGAGTGGGAAGTGGTTCTTCTTAGGGCAAAGTTTCATTGTCTGAGGCAGGGATACCTCATTTGCACAGGGAGGCATTCCAGGAAGTTGAACCTGTTATTTCACCAGGGATTATGTGACATTCCTTAGGTAGAGTGTGAGTTGGGCTTCCAGATCAGGTGGATAAGAAAAAAGCCACGCTAAGAAAGGGGGGTCCCTCAGTTGTGCCGAGTTCAGGAAAGCTGTCTGGGCATGGTAGACTACAACCTTAGTAGCGAGGTACAACAGTCCTATGCTATCACAATTCTGCATTTATCAAGTCCTCGACTGTGACAGGCCCACAGGTATGTTTCTGAGGGTGAACTCCAAAAGATCAACTTGAGTCGGCCTCATGAACCTTCTAGAACAAGGTCTTGGAATGCATCTGTGGGACCTGTGTATGTATGTCTCTGCTTATGGAAAGAATTGCTTCCAGAATATTCACAGAAATGGAAGGCACTTTATAAGCAAATCATTACAAGACTATAGTGATGGTCTCATGCTAACTTCTGCAACTTACCCCCATGTCTGTTAATAGTTCTTGTAATACTATTCATTCAAGTCAGTAAAATTAACTTACCTCAATACGCAACAATTGAACATGACTTGTGCCCTTCAGCTCCCATATGACCACACGCCTGTGGTAGGGAGGAATCTAGTAATTACACACTAGAGTACAGTTCAGCCAAGGGTCATAGACCCGTTTCTGTAGATGTAGTCTTTATCCCATTAGGAGAAGTTGGTGATATCAAGCTTGATGTTCAGTGTAGTTGTTATCTTAAGACAGTCTAGCAAAAGCATAACGGTTGACACTAGGAATTCTTAGATCTAACTTCCAGTAAACCAAGGTCTAGGTGTTCATGTCTGTGTTTGGGGAATTTGGGCCAAGTCATAGTAATGTCAGCAGGAGAAGTAACAGCAGCAGCATCATTAGCATCAGCATCAGCATCAGCATCAGCATCAGCATCAGCATCAGCATCAGCATCATCAGCATCAGCATCAATGTGGTAGGAAGAGGGGAAAGAGGAGGAAGAGAAAAAGGAAGAAAAGGATGAGGAGTATGAGGAGGAGAGGGGAGGAGGAGGAGGAGAGATTCTGAGGTAGACTTACACATATTCAGGTATTTCCATCCCACAGCAAGTTTGTGCTATCACTGCCCCATTTTGAGGGTGATAAATAGCTTACAGATATGCACATGTCTATTAGGAACACTGATTTCTGAAACCCAAGTGACTCAACCCAGTTGTACTTTTACCCAGAATACCCAGCACCCTCCCGGTCTCAGTTTTAGCCTTTATTACCAGCATGAGGTCACCTTATGACTTTGTGGCATATCATTGTGTGGGACTCAGGCCACTGAACTTCAGAAGTGCTTTTCTATTTTGTCCCAGATGGCTCACAGAAGGAAGTTCGTCTAGATAATCACAGATTGGAGATGAGGCTCCCCCTCTAATGAGCATTTTTCAGGCTCAAGTAATCATCTGTTATGGCACCTAGCAGTTACGTAACAACCAAAATGGTCGCCATGACATTTCCTTTTGGGTGGATAATTCTTTTGATATTGAACAAGGGTGTTGCAAGAAACAACTGAACCTCAGGTTCCCTAAAGCAAGTTGGTCACTAATCCCCCGTGGTCAAATTCCTTCACTAAATACTACTCTAAACTCAAGGCCTGTTTCCTGCTCCAACTGTTCTTGAGCCTGCTGACTCTAGAGTTATTGGTATCATTTGGCCATTGTCATCAACTAGTATTTCTGTCATAGGGCTCTGGTCATGCCTGTTAATATTTGGAGTCAAATTCAAGATGTGGTAGCTGACAGAATTGGGTTTGTCCAAGACTTAGCTACCAATATTCTAGCTGTGTGGCTTTGGACAAGTCAGTACATGGTGCTGTCTTGAGCCCCTTTGCACCATCTGTTCAATGGGGAGGGTATTATCTCATTTCCCGAAAAATATAGGACTAGGGATGACTGGGAGACTTAAACAAGGCCATGTATTTGAGCCCCTGGGATAGTGCTTGGCCTAGGGTAGTTGGGTGTTCTGACTGTAGACATGGCTTTTCTTGGCTAAAACGTTCCTTCTTGTAGGTCAGGAGTCATATCTGAAACTTCTTGGTTAGGAATCCAGGTTCATTTCTTTCTTCCCTCCCTCCCCTCACCAGATTACTCCCTGATTCCATTTCATCCCTAAAAGTAATGCTCAATAATCTTTGCTGACCAACACTTAGAATCATTTTTCTTTTCTCTTTCAGGAAATATTTGGCTATCGGACTCAAGGCTGTCGAAAGGTGCTTTGTCTCATTGGGTCTATCTTGTCTCTTGGAATGCTCCCATTGGTATTTTATTGGAGACCAGCTTGGCGTGTATGGGCAAACTGTGTCCCGTGTTCTCTGCAAGATGCAGACATTGTGTTGCTGAAGACAACAGTAAGCATCCATCTGTTTTTGTAGATGGTGTCTCTTTTCCTGGACAATGGGTTGTAAGGTGGTTTGGAGGAGATGGCACCAGTGGGTAGGTTCTCCTATAGCTGTGCACCTGCTTAGAACCCAGGAATTTGCGTACTCTTCTTAAGAAGATTTACATCATAGGGTAGCCCTTTTAAAATCGCTCCTTTTGCAAAGGTTAGAGCGAATGTAAACATGTTGATTGCTGAAATAATGGATAGTGTAGAGTAGTGAGTCAGGCTACAAGCTACTAATTCCAAATTCCTACTGCCTCTTGACCTCAAGCCTGGTACATACATGCCTATGGCCTCTACAGGAATGGCTCTGGGAAAGGGACAAGAGAGTTTGAGAGATGAGGAGACAAGGAGCAGCCCACAAAGGAAGCTGCTCTCTCCCCCTGCTGAATGGAGAGAGACATAGTTTTTGTTATGCTTGTGTCCTGTTCTACAGAAATCCTAGGTCATAAAATCCAGCCATTTTGTCCGTGAGGTCATTGCCACTCTCTGCTATTTCAAGGCTATGGCATCAGGTGGGGCTTTTTCTGTATATCTTCATGTGATTTCCTTATGACACCCCTGGCACCGAGACCACATGCATCATCCCTGCAGGAAAGCCAGGTCCACAAGGGGAGGGACTTCCTTGCTTGTTATGTATTACACTCTTAGTCCCTGCATCTGTAGAGGGTGACTGACAGTCTGACCTGGTACTCCTACTTAGGGAATCTTTTGGAGGATTCTCTCTGGCTAATTTACCCTCTTGTTCTAACAAGGCATTGTCACAAATGACCTGTGGCAACAACCAGTTTTGAGAAGTCAACCTCCAGTGCAGTAGTTCTCAGTCTTCCTAATACTGCAACCCTTTAATACAGTTCCTCGTGTTGGGGGGATCCACCCCAACTATAAAATTATTTTTTGTTGCTACTTCATAATTGTAATTTTGCTACAGTTATAAATCGTAACGTAAATATCTGATATGCAGGATATCTGATGTGTGACCCCTGTGGAAGGGTTGTTTGAGCCCCCAGAAGGGTCTTGACCCAGAGGTTGAGAACCAGTGCTCTTTTGGGAGTGTAACACGTTTTAATATGTACCAGTCTTTCTAGATAAACATTTTTTCTATGCAGCAGAAGAATGGCAGCACATTTTACAGCTGGTCAATCAGAATGAAACAGCTCACTGCTTCCAAATGAAACAAAAGAAAAGAAAACAAAAACTCCCAGATAAACCACACTAAACCTGTGATCTAACACAGATTGAGCTGAGGTTTCATTAACCTGGAAGTCCAGTCAGGTTTATCTTTGTTGGCTTGGGTCAGGGAACCAGCCTAACGCCATCCTTTAACTGGATCCTGGTTCCTTCAAATCACTACATGATATGTGGACCATCATATGCGTGGTAGCTTTCTGAACCACCTCACGAATTCAGCCGTATTTAACTAAATATTCCTAAAGAATAAACCTCTATACTTGAAGAAATCCAGAGACTCTTATGCAGAAAAAACTTCTTGTGTAAGGCAGTTGTGTTTCTGGGCCACTAAATGGAGACATGAGTGTTTATGAATGAATACTGTTTGGAGTTCCTTTTAATGCTGGTGAGAATAAACCCAGAGCCTTGCATGTGCTCAGCCAGTTCTATACCACTGTGTTGTACACTCAGCTCAGTATTCTTTTATTAGGACATTTGCCATGTGAATTAAGACCCTACAAAGTGGCAAAGGATTGAAGGAATCAGAGAGGTCAAAGGACACCATAAGAAAACCTACAGAATCAACTAACCTGTATCCATAGGGGCCCACAGAGGACCAAACAGAGAGCATACACGGGATGCACCTAGGCCCTTGGCACATATGTAGAAGGTGTGCAGCTTGGTCTTCAGGTGGGACTTCTGAGAGCAGGAGTGGGAGTTGTATTCTACTGCCCACCTTTGGATCCCTTTCCCCTAACTGGGCTGCCTTGCCTAGCCACAGTAGAAGATGCACCCAGACCTACTGCAACTTGATGTTCCAAGGCGAGCTGATGCCCATGGGAGGCCTTCCTTTTTCTGAGCCTTTTCTGAGGAGAAAGAGGATGGCATTGGGGTGGTGAGGTGAGAGGGTGGAACTGGGAAGAGAGGAAGGAGAGAGAGCTACAATAGAGAAGTAAAGTAAACCAATCAATCAATCAAACAAACAAGAACTATACTCATAATAAAGTAGCAGAGAGCTACAAATGAATATGTACACACACACACACACACACACACACACACACACACACACACACACACAGAGAATGTATAAGGCTCTGGTTCTGTAGCACGAAAAGCTTTAAACCTGACCCTGCACTAAACTGTTTCCCAGAGGACAACATTGCTGCAGTAGAAACAGTACCTCAGTGTAGAGGGGCCCTTTGCCTTTCAGAGATTACAGCTCTGAGGACCCTTGGCTGGCCTGCCTGTTCCCCTGCCCCCATGCTGCTGGAAGACCCAGGACACAGGCAGAAATAAGAGGGAACAGGCAGAAAAATAAAGGAGATGGAGGGGGAAGCAGGTTGAAAGGAAACAGAGGAGGAAGTCCACTAATGAGTAAAAATAGAGAAAGATGCCAAGGCACAGGCAGATGGCACCTTGTGGGATTGGCTGTCAAAAGCCAGACTTCCGGTCCTAGCCTCTTAAGTCTGTTAGCAGGTTTTCAGAGTGCTGATTACACCATCTGTAAAAACGGGACTGTTGACTAGTCAAGTATTTAGCCTTTCTTGAGCTGATGTGAGGTGATTGGTTATGTAAATGAAAAACCTTTCCAAACTATGAACTAGATAATCAAAGGCCAGTGGTGTGGGTTTGTGTGTATGTATGTGTGTGTGCACATATGTGTAAGTATGCATATGTGTGTGTATATGTGTGTGCGCCTGTGTGTATGTAACTGTGTGTTTGATGTGTTTATGTGTGTGTGTGTATATCATGTGTTTATGTGTGTGTGTATTATGTGTGTATGTGTGTGGTATGTGTGTGTGTCTCTGTGTGCACACATATGTATGTGTGTGTCTGTATGTGTATTGTTCCGGAACCTCCAAAGGTGTATTGTTTTTCTTCATCTTGGCAGGCTTAGTATGCCTGTGCAGGAGAAAGTGCTTGGAGACCAGGAGTCTAGAGAGCCAGGTGGTCTCTTCACCCATTTTTGTAGTTGTATTTGCAAATGGACATACATTGGAAAGAGTTATCACTTTCTTGGTGGCTCTGCAAGCTACACCCACCATGGAGTCCCCGCTCTTTCAATCAGGAGACTCGATCAAGTCCCTCCCACCGCTCCTCCAGAACTAATCAGAGAAGCCTTAACTCTCTCTGATCTTGCCTTTTCCATCTTGATTTCAACTTTAATTTTTAATCACCTGCTCTTATGTGTCATCTTAAATGCATTCGTTATGCCAGAGACTCTCCAAATAAATGAGCTTCTAAATTGGTCTTTATGTAATTAGACAAGAACTCAATTATTTCCAACATTCTAACTATCCGAGACTTAGAGAAAAATATGCTTTCGGCATCAATAGTTTAAAAGTCTACTGCTAGGTTATTGCATTAAAACGACAACGTAAAATATTTTGTTTGAATTATTTTGTAATAGTCAGATTCTAGCAAGCTCTCATTAGGAGGACAGAGTGACTCCCACCCAAAAGTGCATTGTATATCTGTTCTTCGTCTTACTAAAATATCAGGGCTTGGTATTTATCATCAATCTGAAGCCAGTAAGATTGCAGTTTATTATCACAGATACTGATTAACTAGTCATTTCTCTGCATAAAAAAAGCTACAATGCGCTTGCTGGAAATTCTCAGTATTCAGCTTATTTTCAGTTCCTTTCTTATTAAGCAGTGCTAAGCATGAGGTTTTTTTTTTTTTTTTTTTTTTTTTTTTTTTATATTTCTTTCCAAGAGATGAGTGTAATTGCAATCTTATTTCATAAATTTAAAAATGCATTTGATTCATCAGTCATCTGTGAGTTTTAACCCGTTTCTGTAGCATTCCTTCATTTCTATGCAAATAGCATGATTTACTGTCATCAGCGCTGTGCATCGAATGTGCCTGGTGATTTCCATATCATCGCTATAATTACAGACAACGCTTTCCCCTTCGTCGTCATTGTATGTCACATATGGTCAAAGCCCCCTGATCTGCAAAGGACGGCTTTGTGATATTTGGATATGAGGCCTAAATCAAGGCACTTCATTTTGATGTTCCTGTGAAAGGTGGCAAAGCTGGGGCTTTAGCTATAGTCTCAGAAATGCTGCAGGGCAGCCATGCAGATGCCACCCTGAAGGCTACAGGTCCAGCAGGGGTGTCTGTAAGTAATAGTGTTAGTGTTAGTGTTAGTGTTAGTGTTAGTGTTAGTGTTAGTGTTACTGTTAGTGTTAGTGCTTACAGGTCCCTTTCAGCATCCACACCTCTTCCTTTGTTCATCCATTCTTTTGGTCATTCAAAAAGGACTTGCCAAACACGCATCAGACCTAGGGCATAACCACAACAGATGGAAATCTTGTCCTTATTAAGGGACAGTCTAATGACAATCCCTCTCCCCTCTATAGAGAATAACAAATGGGTATTCTGTCTCACTTTCTAAGACTTCCTCAGTCTTCTGTTCCATCCTACACTCTCCATAATGGCTGTATTCATTCACTCTCCTCTCCAGTCTTGGAAGGAATTATTATTTCTCCTCATTCTCTTGTTTTCATTTCTGATTGTCATGCTGGTTTATAATCTGCCTTGCATTAATATACTATTCGCTTTTCAGTTTATGTAGAATTTCATCTCACTCATTCTAATTGTTCTAACAACCTTGGAAAATGGTCATTATTATCTGCACTTCAGAGGTGAGGCATCAGGAGCTCCTCCCTCCATTTTTATTTCCTTCATAAAGTCTGTAAGCACCAGTCGATGCGGGCCAAAGCCTAGCTCACAGGCAGGTATTTGGTGGTGGTGTATATATTGACAAAGGCATGATACGTGGAGTTCCTCAGATTACCCAAACCAGTATGAAACTACCGAGAAGCTTAATTGGGAAAGATGAATGGTCACAGTAGGATTACACAATAGAGACGTAACTGAGTCAAAACCACAAAGGGTTTTGTTTTTGTTTTTTTTTTAGGTCCAAAAATGTTAGTTAAAAAGTGATTCTGGTTAATGGCAATAGGCACATGGAGAGTGGTGAAGGCAGATGAACCCATGTGGGTAAAGAGCTCGAACCCTAGCCTTCTGTTCCCTGAGCCCAAGGTTATTCTTGCGTCTCTCCGATGAAGCCATGTGCTGACTGCATCTTTCTTTTTGCTGGATTATAAGCTTCATGAAGCCAGTGGTCAGGGCATCCATCCCTTCTACTACCTGTGGCTTATGGGCACAGCATGTGCCCAGTATATGTTTGAGCAAATTAAATAAGTGGCATTTAATTGATAATAAATACTTATGGTTTCCACTAGCATGTTTGATTCAAGACTGAGTGAAATTCTATGTGAGAAGAAGGAGGGTACAGCATTATGATTCTTTTGGGTACACATTCTCTCTCTTGGGACCATGCCACCATCCCATTAGACACCAAGCCTGAAATAGAGCTGGCCTCTGTGAAATGGTTAAGTGTTGACAAACAGCTTTGAGGTCTTGTTTAGAACAGAGGGCCGTCAGCGTTGTAATTATCATGAGAGGCGTGTACAGCTGGGCTGGTTTCTGGTGAGGCCTTTTTTCCTGGCTTACAGGCCCACCTTGTCACCTAGCCTTTCCTGTTTTCTTAGACCTCTGGTTTCTTTTCCTTATCACATATGACATCATTCTTATTGGAGTAGTGTGTCACCTGTGACCTCAGTTAACCTTAGTCACCTCTTCAAGGGCCTATCTCCAAGTGTATTGGAAATTAGGGTTTTAATTAGGGTGAATTTGGTGTGTGCGTGTGCGTGTGTGTGTGTGTGTGTGTGTGTGTGTGTGTGTGTGTGATTTATCTATAGCATAAAAATACTGAACCTTCCTCCACTGTCTTTCCAGGGAAGTGAGGTCGTAACAGTTCTCCCTCCTCTTGTTGCATAGACACGTGTGTGTGTGTGTGTGTGTGTGTGTGTGTGTGTGTATGTGTGTGTATGAAGTGAGAGGGAGCTGACTAATGGCAGCAGGCATTCCAGGGACAGGGGTTAGCTCTTATTACCTGCAGCCCCAGAGACAGGATGATTAGTCAGTTTCCCTACTCTCCACGGTCCACTCAGAAAACAACAAACACACCAAAACTCCCATTCAAAACTCCAAAGACAGGCTGAGCTATTCTGCGTTTCCTCTTCCAACCTCCTCTTCCTCCTCCTTTCTCCCCTCCCCCCTGATTCCCCGTGTACCCACTTTTTTCTTATTCCCCCTTTCTTTCACGCAGACCTTTGTCATAGACTCTGTTTGCTTTATGCCTCTCCTCCTTTTTGGTCATTAAGTCCTAGCAGAACTGAGACACTGCCTACTCTGTGATGCCTTCAACCACAGGACTTTCTATATGCTTTGCAATGAAAGCCAATATTCCAGCTAATGCCAACTCCTTCAGCTCAGTAACACGGATGTCACTAGTATAGCACTGTATGGAAGTTACTTCTAAGAGAAAAGTCCTCATTTCCTAGTGTATCTTTTGGGCCTTTGGAATGGATCACTTTTGTTCCTAAGGCTAGCTCAGAAGGATATTTTGTGTGTGGGGCCTGACCACAAGACAGGACTGGTCTAAACTTGAGGGCCATTATTCTGATTTAAACTCCAAGAGTTGAAGTGGTTTTAAGAAAAGAATGGGGTATGCTAACAACAGATTCCACTTCCAAGTTAGCTATCACAGTTTAACTATCAAAGTTAAACTGGTATTTCCAGGTTCAAAAGGACAAGGTTACAGGAATTAGAAAAAAATATCATTTCTCTATTTGTCTGCCCAGATCAGACACAAGCAGCTCTGCAGTGGTTTGCAAATCTGCTCTTTTAGACTCAGGGGTTGATCTGGTTAATTCTCCTGCCTAACCGATGTAAACCTGTTTGACAAGACTGAGGTATAGGAAGTTCAGACCATCTGTAGCAGTGGCTGTCAACCTTCTGATGCTGTGGCCCTTTAACACGGTTCCTCATGTTGTGGTGACCTCAACCATAAAATAATTTTCATTGAGACTTCATAACTGCAATTTTGCTACTGTTATGAATCATAATGTAAACATCTGTGTTTTCTGATGGTCTTGGGCACCCTGCAGGTTGAGAATCACTGTTTTAGACAATTAGTTTGGACTAATCACTTTACAGAGAACTGATGCTACAGGAAACTAGGATGTACTTTGTGGGTGTTGGGGACTGACCCTGGCTTCTCTGCAAACAGTGAATGCCTTTCCCTGCTGGCCTCTCCAGCCCATTTTTTTTTTTTTTTTTTTTTTTTTTAAAGAAAGCAGAAACTGTGTTCTTTGGCAATACTAGTTAAACTGGATACAACACGGCAATTGTGTCAAGTTTTGTATTTAGTTAATCTCAGATCACCAGAGACTGAGAGGGCATGCCAGAGAAGATAAACAGAGAGGGGTCAAATCCTGGTTCTAAACCAACTGTGCCTTTATTCCTTCATCCATAAAATGGGAGGACAAAGTACCTACCTCCCAGGGTTTTAAGCAGTAAATGAAAATGCTATACATGGGGCACCACGTGCCTGAGTATAATAAATGCTAAGTGCTTTAACAACCATTATTAGAAACACAGTTCTTTTTTAATGTAATATTTCTATTAATTTTTTGAAAATTTCATGTAGTGCATTTTGATATATTTGTCACCTATCTCTTACCCTTAACTCCTTTCTCTCAGATACACTTCCTACCCACTCTTTAATATTCTTTTTCTTTAATAATTATTATTACATATATATACATATACCAATATATATATATTGTAAATGCATGAGTCTATTTAGTGTTGCTGATATGTATATGTATTAGAGTCTACCACTTGGTATTAGATAACCAGTTAGGGGCTCATCCCCTGAAGAGTAATCTTCCCTCTCCCAGAAGTCATTAACTGCCTGAAGCTCTCTGTGTAGAAGTGGGGCCCTGTGACATTGCTCCTGTCCATGTTGGTATGTCAGATGGCAGTGTTATTGTCTAGCTTGTGTTAGGCAGGTGTATCACTGAGATTTCATAGGTGCAGTTTTCTTGCCCTACACAGAAGATATAATCTAGCAGCAGATGTCATACTCCTCTGGCTTTTACAATCTTTTTACCCCATTCTTTCACAATGTTCCTTGAGCCTTAGGTGTTGGAGTTGTGTTGTAGATGTCTGTGTTGGGGTTGGGCACTTCACAGAAAGTTGCTGTCTATATTTTAAACCATTGTAACTTTCTGTAATGGTCTCTGTCCACTGCAAAGAGAAACCTCTTTAATGAGCGATGAGGGGTACCTTGGGTTACTTGGGTTTGTGCTTTGTGTCAATAGTACTTCTTACGGTAAAGCCTGATTGTAGAAGCTAAGTTTGGTTCTTCCTCCCAGCTTTGTGCTCTTAAAAATAAGACTCAGACTCAAAATACATTTATAAATACTGTGGCCATATAGCTAGGCTCCACTCTGACTAGATCATAACTAAAATAACCCAATGATTTTAACCTACATTCTGTCACGTGGCTGGTTACCTGTGCTCAGGTACCATGCTTCTGGCTTCTCATTTCTTCCCTCACCAGGCTCTATCCTAAAATAATCTCTCTGCCTCCCAGAGGTTCCACCTCCCATCTCCTGCCTAAGCCATAGACCACAGGCTTTTTAATTGACAAGTGATACATCCATACAATACACAAGATAGTCTCTCTACACCTGATGAAGTCAAAGACCAAACTATGTAATACTGAACTATGTCAGGATGGCGTCTAGAGACCTAAATGTCTACCATATAACACCTACAATATGCCCATTAGTTCAGTCTATTGTGTAACACCCAGAACACACCTGTTAGCTCAGATGCTTGGTAATTCAGCCATGTTCAGCCATTGTTAGACTTTGAATATTACCATGAGCAATCTACATTTGACGTTATTATCTCTGCTCTTGCATGGAATAATATCCAATTTCACTGTTTTTTCCCCCCACTGTTTTGGGTTTTGTTTTTAATGAGTGTTTTAATGGGTGTTTTGTGTGACTGCATGCCTGAGAACACATGCATGGATAGTGCCTATGGAGGCCAGAAGTTGATGGATCCTGGAATTGGAGTTACACAGAGTGTGAGCTACCGTGTGGGTGCTGGTGATTGAACTCACGTCCTCTGGAAGGGCACCCAGCGCTCTTAACCACTGAGCTATGCTCCAGCCCCTTCACTTGTTTTTATTCATTAATTTATTCAATGGTTAATTTATTGACTTTCAAAGTTGTAGTAAGGTTGTTTCTCTTTCCTCTCTATTTTTCCCTGATGCCCCCTTTCTTTGTCCCAATCTCCCACTCCCTCTCAACCTATCTCTTGTCTGTCTTGTTCTCCTTCTAAGACTCCAAGTTAGGCCTATTTGGACCACAGACATACATTTGACAGCATCCCTGCCCACATGCCAAGATACACAGTAAGGTGGATGTCAAAGGGCCCAGGGTGGCAAGGAACTGGAGTACTCTGATGATTTAGAAGAAAGCTCACTCAGAGAAACCAGGATGGTTACCAGCATGTGAACCTTTGAGCTGGACCTTGAAGGATGGTTAGGATCTAGTTATATGACAACTAAGGAGAAAAGAGAGGAACTGTGTTCCTGACCTAGGAAATAGCAGGAATGAGGACTCAGGGGGTTTTTCTCGTAAGGATAACCAATAGACCAGACCCAGCTACAACTACTGTACTTTCTCCTTGCTATATCTTGCATAATTTAATTAACACTGGTGTCTTTAAGGCAAGCGCGTGCACATGTGTGTGTGTGTGTGTGTGTGTGTTGAGGATAATCAGATCTGACCTACATTCCCACTCATAAACATCTGGGTTAGACTCCCTTCATATTCGTTCTTAGTGCTGACCTTCATCAATCATTCAAGTGGGTGTGTATTGATTCTTCAGATAGCAGTTGCTGTTTGAACGTCACCAATCTCCAAGGGAACAATGTGGCTGGTATCTGGTCACCAAGCATGTACTCCTAGTTTCATTCTGCAAGGAACTCACCAGTCAACTGCAAAGGAAAATGGGGTCATGTTGTAAGGGCTGTTCTTCAATTCTACCTTGCTCAATATCTTAATATGGTCAGCCGCCTCTGTGCACACTTGATGCATGCAGCTTCCCATTGTACTCTCATTGAGCGGGTCTCAATGAGGTTGTACCATCGAGGGCCAGCTTACTGTCAGCAAACCTCGTTCCTTATTTTGAGGTGATCTAGAAGTAAAACGAGAGTGGAGAGCCTTCCAGAGTCACTGTGATGCTCCTTTAGAAAAGCATATTGTTTTCTTCAAGAAGGAGACTGTCAGTGAGACTGTTCAGGGAAAGGTGGATTTTGAGTTAAGCCTTGAAACATGGGGGAGATTCTATTCATTAGATTTCCTCACACTCAGAGGGGCACATAGTTCTTTGACATGTATGGGGTTTGTTTCCTTCCCTGTGAGACTGCCATCTGGACTGGAAAGTCATGGAAAAAGCTTGCTCTTGTCTGAGAATGTGCCTCTTGCTCTCTGGTTTTGATTTGGGTGCTAGTATCCCATGTTTCTGTCCACATTCCTTAATAAAGGGCCACAAATCTTTGTCTCTTGAGATTCAAAGACATCATATGCCACCTTTCAATGATATATATTTCTGTCTAGAATGTTCATTAGCTTCATAACTCACAACATTATACAAAATGATGTTTTTTTTTCCAAGATGAATTTTAGCCTGATGACCTTCTCTTAACTTCCTGGGGGTTTTGATGTCTATTCCCCAGGATGAATTCAAAATGTATTCTTGGAAAAGGGTAATATGGATCTCCCTGTCAGCATTGAGCAGCACGTCTGGTCTCTCTCCTGACCACCCTCTCATTACAGATGAGGAGTGTATCATAAACAGAGCCATTCGAAAGCCAGATCTAAAGGTAAGCAAACTCCGAGATGGCAGAGAATTTCAAAGAATTACTTTTTTCATGTGTGTGAGTGTTTGCTTGCATGTATGTATGTGTGCCATGTGTGTGTCCATATGAATGGGAGTTGAATCTCTTGCCATTGGAATGACAGATAATTGTGAGTTCTCAGTGGGTCCTAGGAACAGAACCCATGTCTTCTGCAGGAGGTACTCAGTACAGAGAACTCTTACAGCATCACTCCTATCTTATCCTGCAAAGCCAGTCTTGCAGCAAACGTAACCCCTGAGGAATATCCTAAGGGATTTGCTTATTATTATTATTATTTTTTTTTTATAAAAGACTTTGGTTTGAACCATGGTATTCAAATGTATTTGGGTTACTCCCTTTTGTCTCGTTAAATGCAAACTGCTTGGGTTAACATTCATATTGAAAACATATTCTTATGAAGCAGAATCCTTTCTTTTACAGTTATACATGTACAGATAGCTGTTTAAATTAGCTTTGGCAACAAGGTTGGCTTTTAACAAGAAAATAGTCAGTTGCTGAGCAGCAATTGTCAATTGTTGTCACCCAGCTATCTTGAACTGCCATCATAAACACCCAGAAGTTGTCAATCTCCCCCAGGGAGCAATGGCTCCTCTGTGAGGTGGCCCTTCAGCTGAAAAATGAAGCTTCGTAGGTAGGTCAGACTTGGATGTAGCTTTAGGGTTTCACTTCCCTGAAATTTTAGCACTCTTTATAGTCAATAAGGCAAAAGAAGAAATTTCCAATTAAACAATAATGACAGAGGTCCTAAGATGGAAAGTTTTCTTATCCAATCTTGATGCGATTATCACTTTAGTATATAGGGAGTTTGCTACCTACTGCCTTCATGAATCTGATTTATAAAGCAAAAGACATAATCCTCTTTCTGCCTTTTTATCAGGGCTGTTAGGAATCTCACACATAGAGTCAAATAGTAGGGTGATTTGTGAACTGTGATAATTGATCTTCATAATAAAGTTTTTTTTTTTTTTTGGTTTTTTGAGACAGGGTTTCTCTGTATAGCCCTGGCTGTCCTGGAACTCACTCTGTAGACCAGGCTGGCCTCGAACTCAGAAATCTGCCTGCCTCTGCCTCCCAAATGCTGGAATTAAAGGCGTGCACCACCACCGCCCCGACATAATAAAGTTTGGAAACCTTCATTTGTATCAGAGTCTTAGGTGCAGTCATGATGACATTGATAACCATGGAAAGAGAATCTGAAGGTGATAGTCATATGTGGTCTTCTTCAAAAAACCTGAGGCAGGGTTTCAAACATTAATGAAGAGGAGACCCTAGGGACTATGTTGTAGGATTGCATACAAAAAGGAAGACGTTCTTATGTGTTCCTACAAGATGAAGAGCCAGAAGGTGAGGGGGTAACTATTTTGATTTCTGAGCAGAAAAATGAAAGTTACCCAGAGCAGATGAAGCAGATGTTCCTAGCCACAGTCCAGGCAGAGCTGTTTTGAGGTGGGACAGTCTCAAAGATGCTTCAGTGTTCTATCATGTACTTGTGCTTCTCACCACAGGAGGAGCCTCAGCAATCGTCAGGAGATTGTGAGCCAATCTATTTTATGACTTGGATCAGACTTACCAGTAACCTCTTCATTTCCTCTGTCTGTAGGCTTGGCTTGTGGATATTTGTCTCTCAGTTTGTGGTTTGATGTGAGCCCAGAACGGCGGCCTCTTATTCTACCCTCAGTTTGGCCCTTAAAACTAAGTTTCTGACACTGATTGTCAAACTTGTGGAATTAAAAACATAAGCAAGCCTCACTTGGTGCATTCTGAATCCTAAAGTCAAGGGGCTTCAGAAGTTTTATTCTGAGGCTGGCTTGAACCATATGGTGTGTGTATGTGTGAGAGAGACAGCACTAGAGCCTCAGATGGTGGAGCT
This sequence comes from Arvicanthis niloticus, assembly GCF_011762505.2. Taxonomy (NCBI): domain Eukaryota; kingdom Metazoa; phylum Chordata; class Mammalia; order Rodentia; family Muridae; genus Arvicanthis; species Arvicanthis niloticus. The sequence goes on along the minus strand of NC_047669.1, from coordinate 16,152,044 downwards.
GTGATTTCTGTTCTGAGTGACATGATCTAAAACAGTTGTCAGGAGTGAAGCAAAGGTGGCCTAACACCTGACCTTCTTCAGGAAGATGAGGAAGGCTGAAGATAGTGTGTGATGAACTCTAAGCATTCAGGGACTGCAGTTGTGCCTGCTGGCTCAGTTTGCAAGACTGCAGGGGACGCTCAAAAGGAATTTAAGTTGTAAAGGAAGAAAACGGAGGTTCCAACCTGGCTTGTGTTGGCTAACAAGCCCCACGGTTGGTTACTTTCAAAAATTTCTTTCCTCCCTATGTTTGACAGCTTATGAAGGAAGGACTTTTCCCAGTGGCAATTTGCTCCATTTCATACTCAAAATCAATTGGAAACAGACAGGCTTTCAAATAATTTCTTTTGTAACAAACCTCATTGGAATTTTTACAAATTATAACATTTAGCACTTTTGCTTGAATTCCATACACACACACACACACACACACACACACACACACAAGAGAGAGAGAGAGAGAGAGAGAGAGAGAGAGAGAGAGAGAGAGAGGGAAAGAGAGAGAGAGAGAGAGAGAGGGAAAGAGAGAGAGAGAGAGAGAGAGAGAGAGAGAGAGAGAGAGAGAGAGAGAGAGAGAGAGAATGAGAATAAGCTTTATGCTCACTGAGTAAAATTATGACTTAGGCTTTGGAACTTAGAGATTTAAACTGTATTTTCTAGTTGACATGTGCTTTTGCAAAGCAGTCATGTATTTAACAAAAATGTATTGTACTTTTATTATGCACCAGTTTGAGCCTTTTTTCAGTTTAAAAACTTACCTGATGGTTGGTTATACAATCCATAAAGGAGCTGAATGGAACTTGGATGTAATCTGATCAATTGCTTCAATGATTTCCTGGGGAAACCAAGGCAAAGGGAAAGTTAGTTGAAAGTTCTCAAGGTCACAAATAGAAGAGCTGCCCAAACCAGAAGCCCTGAACAGTGCTTCTCAACTTTTACTGCACATTAGAATTACCTGGGGAAATTTAAAAAATATTTACGCCCAAAGTACACTGTGAACAAATTAAATCTCTTGGCCACAGGACCCAAATAGCAATATTCTTTAAAGCTCTCTAGATGTTTCTAACAAGTACCCCGAGGTTATAACTGTTGCTGCACCATGAACTGGGAGCCTCACTGCTTGTCGTTATGCCTTCTGAGGTTGGCAACAATGCTTAAGGGAAGTGGGAGTACGCAAGAAGAATGGTTATAAGCAAGAATCTGTTTTTCTTTCCTCTGCCAACACCCTCAAAGCCCTATTCACTGGAGTATATTTCGGCAACCTCTTCTCTCTCCTGAAGCTTCCTTGTTCTTCTCCATGGTGTCTTCTGTAGGCTGCTCTACAACCCATCCTCTGTGAGACAAGGATGTCCACGAGTCATCCTTGCACCTGGGCTGCTCATCTTCATCATAGTTTAGCTCCTCAGCCTTGCCCTTCATTCTGCAGTCAAACGGGTCTATTCTCTTGTCTCTTCCCTTTCGACTAACTGCATGCTCTCTCTTGGACTAACTCTCGTCAGTCTTCAGCTGAGCAAAACCCCTTTCACCCTTTAGCAAGATGCCTTTAGCTCTTATGCCACTCACCTTCTTTACATGTCTGTGGTATTTTAAGGCAGCGTTTTAATGTCATTATATATTTTATTTCTTTGATGTACATATTGGACTGTGAAACCTAGGTTTTATTTTGTAATATGTCTTGTTTCCTTCATTAGTTTGTAAGGTAGTAAAATGTGGAGACCGGGTTTTATTAATTCATGTATTTATCAGTATGTTAAAATATGCTGACCAGATGATGACTTCTAATAGAAATGTTTTTTCATGTAATAGAGGAGAATAGGGTGGAAGCTTAGGAGAAGAGAAAATTTTAAGAAGCATCTCTGACTCTATCTTCGCTTCTTCCACAAATGTCTCCTTAGACACGGAGTTGCTGTGTGTGCTCTAATCTTCAAACTTGAGACTCTTGTGATACTTTTTTTTTCTTTTTGTAGGTGAGATATATAAAAGTGCAGAAAATACGATATGTTTGGAATAATTTAGAAGGACAGTTTCAAAAAATTGGGTAAGTTGCTTCAACAAGTGTATCCTAGAAAAAAAAAGTGTTACCTTGAAAATACTGCTGCTATTGGGTTCTTTTTGTTGTTGTTGTTTTAGCTCCCTGGAAGACTGGCTCAGTTCTGCAAAGATACATCAGAAATTCGGATTAGGTCTGACTTCAGAGGAACAGGAGATCAGGTACTACATGCATGTGTCTTTAGCTCAAAAGGACTGTGATTGCTTAACCAGATAGTCCAGTATTTGGTCTTAATTTACCAATATCAGAAAGAGTTGCAATGATTTACTTAGTGTGTCCTGTGAATGACCTCACATATCTGCAGAGCTATTTGATGGATTTAGCGGGTAGAACAAATATGAACACCAGCCTAACAGAAAAGATGTGCAGTGTGAGATTCTCAGTGTGAGGTTCAGGGAAATTTAATACCGTGAAGGAGGTCACAAAGATGCACACACATACACACTCAGTCACTCATTCAGTCACTCACACACACATGCACACATGGCAGGAGCACAGACACACACATATACTCACTCACACACACACACACATGGCAAGTACACATGCACACACATGTACACATGGCAGGTACACACATACACACACACAGCGACTGAGCTCCACATAACAGCATTTACAGTGCTTTGGATCAATGCCACGAAAGATGTTTACGTAGTTCCACAATTCCAAATCAATCACTAGACCCAGAAAGAGGGTTCCGAGAGGGTACTTGCTGTCCAGAATCTGCGTGGCTTTGATTGAGTAAGAGTCTTTCCATTTGGATCTTAATCTTCTATCATAAAAGGAAGTGAAAGGGGCTGCAGAGATGGCTTGGCCACTAAGAGCATTTGCTGCTCTTCCAGATGACTTGAGTTTGGCTCTGAGAACTGATTTCAGACTCCTCAGGTAACTTTAGTTCCATGGTATCCAATACTTTCTTCTGGCCTCCATGGGTACTTGTGCACATGCGTATACACACACACACACACACACACACACACACACACACACACACAGAGTCTTCAAAGTGGAGGGACAGAGACCCATTCCTGTTGCTTGACTGAGATAGAGAGCACTGCAGCATTAGCATTACCTACATGCTTGTAAGAAATGCAGAATCTCAGTAGGCCCCTTACCCCCCCCCCACTACAGCAAGTCTTCATTTTAATGAGATGTCCTAAATTATTCTTATTTACATAAAAATGGAGGGGCATAGGCAGTGCATTTACATAGCTGTTTTATTTGAGAGTCTAAGTGGATAGCACAGAGAATGGTTAGTATTCCCCACAAGAAAAAAAATTCATAAGGTGCTATGTCTCTGCATAATCAAATCAACACAATGTGGGGACTTCCAGTTAGTGGGATGTATAATTCTGTATGTTGAGCTTTTTCTGAGAATCAAGGACTTTTCTGCTCACATTAAAACAAATATTCAGCCCCAAAGAACTCCTGGATATGAGTAGAAACAATAGATACTGTATTTCTCTGACAGTAAAAAAAAAAAAAATTCTACTTTCATGATCTCTCCATTTTATTCCTTGGACCTATAGTGGTGAGGCACAGAGGTGAGAACATCTGAGCTTCAAAAGTATTGGAGAGAGAGTAGGTAATATTAGAAACCAAAGGCACCACTGAGGGAAATATTTAGACCTCAGGAAGTATAGTTTTATGGAAGCAATACGATACTGTCTAATGGTTTTGCTCCTGGACCCCTCCCACTCTTTAGTTACTTTGAGACATATGGAGGTGACATGTGATGGGAGATACTTTGATTGACCCCAGAAGTGTGAAAAGGAATATGGAATAGACCCTTTCTGTGAGTGTGCAGGAGATGAGTTTTCTTTCATAGCGGTGACCAAGTCATCCATCTGTGGTTTCTCCCTGTAGGAGGTTAATATGTGGGCCTAATGCTATTGATGTTGAAATCACACCTATTTGGAAACTGCTCATCAAGGAGGTAATTTCTCCAGTGTTTTGCTGGGATGTTGGCTAGAAAATGATGACTCTGTGGTTTGGCCAGTTAGAGATGCTACTTGTTAATAAGTAATTTATCCGATGCTTTAAGAGGACACCAAGCATGCTTTCTGGATGTGCCATGTGCTCTGTGTGCACACTGAACACTACAACGCTGTGACACTCAGGTGTCGTCTTCTTATCTGATGATTTGGATAAATGTTCGGGTTTTCCCCTTTCTTAAAATACTATGCTGCTTAGCCCCTTCTAATTCTGTGAAACTAAAATCACATGTGTTTTAGGAAAGGGAATCATTTTCTTTGGCAGTGTATACAATTGCCTCAGCATTCAAAACTGTGGAGAGAACCACACTTATGTAGCTTTTCTGTGGCCCACTCATTTCAGTGTGCGTGTGTGCGTGTGTGTGTGTGTGTGTGCGTGTGTGTGTGTGTGTGTGTGTGTGTGAATATAAGAGAATAAAAAATGTCCTCTTGTGCTTTTATTGTTGGATTTATTAGTGTTAAGCCATATAGTAGCCCTCTGTGTATTTCTGGTATTCAATCTCCTTTCATCTTTGCCTTTAAAAGGCATCCTAAATTCAAGGTGCATTCTTAATATTTCAATATTTTAAACATTTCTAAACACGTTTGAGGATGGCTGAAGGCAAGACAAATTGGTTAAGAAAGGTTCTGGGAGCTTCCTCCCTAGCCAGGAGCCAGGCTTTCTGTTCCTGTGAGTAACTACAGTGAATTTGAGGAAGCGCACACCACAGTTTTTAGCTATACCAGGAATACAACTGTTGGTGTTGATGTCTGCTGCCTCCCAGTGAACAAGACATGTTAGCTTAGCTCCCCACTTATGGAAAAGTGCAGTCTCGTACTCATCCATTAATGAGAAGTTCTCTAATGGCATTGCATGCAAGAGGGGATAGCAGATTAAAGTAGTTCAATTCTGTAAGGCTGTGTGTGTCACCTCTCTGAAGTTCAGGAAGTGTCAATGGGAGATGACAACATCTACTCTTTGCCCATTACCCTGATGCTTAACACAGTGACACGCCAAGCACGGCTTTGTAGATTGCTAAGTGCAGCAGCGATTAAACTAAGTGCTTGCTCTGGGGAATCAGGACACTTTAAAGGCTTAGGTTTTTTGGCTCTGTAACATTCATAGCTGTGTCTTGGAAACTGCTGATGAAGTACAGCAACAAGAAGCACAGCATATTGTGTGGGGTGATTGATATCACAGTGCTAATTATGAAAACAAGTCAGCGAACAGCCATGTGTGAAGCCCAAATGCCATTCTTGTCTTCCTGTCTTTACGTCTGCTAACAGGTTCTAAATCCATTTTACATCTTTCAACTCTTCAGCGTCTGTTTGTGGTTCAGTGAAGATTACAAGGAATATGCTCTTGCCATCATCCTCATGTCTGTTATTTCCATAGCTTTGACGGTGTATGATCTCAGACAGGTGAGTTTCCCTAGATCCCATGGCGAGCTTCATGGCGTGACTGGCTTGTTCTTAGGCAGGAATCTTAAAATAGAACTGCCCAGTCCATGTCAGACAAGAGCATGTTTATGAAAACAGAACACAGTTGCCACTGCTCAGCGGGTGACACCTTTCCCTTTCTGCACATCCCAGTCCTTCTGAAGATGGAGGACCCTCTGTTACTATGGATACCTTTTTCTTTGTTTGGTGTCCGGCTATCAAAGTTCTAGTTCAGCTTTTGGGTGTCCTTACACTTATAGCAGGGGGTCTAGGTGCTGCTGGGAGAAAAACCACATAGGACTGATGGGTGGATCACATAAGAATCCATAAGTGTCACCCTCTTCCTAACAAGTCTTTTGTGCATCTCGGGTCAAGGTGTTCTCCTATAGGGATGCAAGGTTGTTTCAAGTCATCTCTCTTTCAAAATGCCCGTCTTCCATCTTTGATTTCTCAGCAGATAATCTCACAAGTTATTTCACAAAACAAAGCCTCATATGAAATTTGCTCAACTCTTCCCTTTCTATTGCCAAAGCTCTGTTCCTTCAACCCTGGCTTCCCTTCCTGCTCATCACAGTGGAGGAAGTGCCCTAAGATACAACCATATACCTGCATCACCAGATACCTGCCCTACCTTTTTGGATGTGCATGCAATCCACAAGTGACTATTCTCTCTATCCCTTCATAAGAGCTTGTCATCAATGTTTAACATTCTCAAGCTCCACCAAACTTAAACACAAAAGAACATTTTCTCTTTGTTCTGCGTGCACCTTCAGTGGCTGCTGCAGCTTCCTTCTTCCTTTTATTCTAGATCTTGATTCTTTACACCCACTCTCAGGATCTGAACACCTTTCTTTCACTCTTTACCTGCTGACATGATTTGTTCTTTCATGTTTCCATCTAAACAACGTTTGTTAAGGGTACCGATACAATTGTAAAGATGATAGGTAATTTGAATTGAAATAAAAAGCATTTAAAATTAGCTAGCCATTTTCTCTTGTACAAGGAACAATATATGAATATGTTAAAATAGATTTAAAGCAGAATAAGATTGCAAATGAAAATAGGATCCTTTGCACCGAAAGAACTGGTAGAAAGAATCAGTTAGACTTTTAGGACTTACTAGAGCCAGCAGTTCTTTTTACTTTAGCAATATTAAACACACACACACACACACACACACACACACACACACACACACACAGTTCACAGAATGAAAGTGTGCCTTGTGCAGTATTTTGAAGTTGCAGTTTAACTGAATGTATCTTTAATATTGGTACAGATACTTTTTTTTAGATCTGAAGTAGTTTTATTTTATTTTTTTAAATTTTTTATTAGATATTTTATTTACACTTCAGATGCATCCCCTTTCCCCATCCCCCCCTTAGAAAGCCCCTATCCCACGCCCCCTTTTCCTTTTTGCATTTATACATTTTTTTTAAATAATGTTAATCATAAGTGTTATAAGTTTGGAATTGTTCAATCAGAGGTGTAACCCACTGACCGACCTAGATATAACAACTATCTTTGACTGGTGGAGATACATGAATATCTGCCTCCATGTCTTCCCCCTCTTTCTCTCTTTCATCACCTAGCTTCTCCTCTCCTTCTTCTCCTCTTCTTACTCCTTTTCTTCCTCTCAGTACTCCTCCTACCTTAGCTCCTCCTACACATCACCCTTTCTGTTAAAATGAAACTTTTCTCTCAAAATACAATTAGAGCGTAATTATGCCAATTTGTACCAGTGAGGTACAAGATAGTCTTAATACCCCGTCCATCCTTTTGTTGACTAACCAGCACCTCTGTCATCTATCCTAACTAAAACATTTAGTTCTGAACCTGGCTTTAGGATGAATGTCAGCTGACAACCATCCACTCAAATCTTTTCTCTTACGGTAAATAGCTATAAGTTTTCAACCCCATCAGAAATCCAGAATGACTGAGTTAACTATAATTGTGGGAAGCACAAAGCATAGCTTCTAAAACTTAGCCAATTTATAGAGACCTCTGAACACCTGAAAAGCCCCTATACTACCGAACGTTGGAGCATCAAATCTTCAGCCTTCTGGCCCAGAATCATCTGACAGACCTTGGTGATGCAGGATTATTAAGGACTGATTACTCTGTCTAGGCATAATAATAATCAGTCGACTATTCTGCATGTGTGTCCTTTTCTGGACAGTAATTTGTCTGTAAATGGAGAGAGGCAATTCTTGCCTAGTGGCTGTTACCACACAACTGGAGTAACTCCAAGGATGCTCAATTTCTTCTTAGAATCCACGACAGGAAGCTGTTAGGAGCAGACAGGTCTCTAATATATAAATAACATTATTATATATATATAATATAATATATATTATATTTGTATAATATATAAATATTTGTAGCGTCAGTTCTATGGACTTCTGATGTTTTGAAAACCAACTATCCATGTAAGGTAACCTGGACTGTTGACTGTTCACTCCTCTCAGCTATTTCTAAATAAAATATGGAAAACACCCTAACAACAAACTCAAAAATATGAATTTGCTATAGTCCCTTAACTCATAGGTTAACCATCCCAAATCAGTTAAAAAAGTTAAAAAAGGGCTGGGTCTAGGCATTGTATTCCTAAATGTGTTATACAGGCACAATGCCCATGAGCATATCAATATTCATCTCATTTTTATATTAATAAGAGGCTCGTACCAATGAAAACCTTAAATTTGAGATCAAAGTAAATTTTGTACCATTTAAGAAATTATAACTTCATCTTGATAATAATTATACAGATTTCTACCAATAGGTTATGGCTATGCAATAAGTCCTAGCTAATCCCCCCTGTTCCAACAAAACCACTACTTGTCCCTAGAAAGACAGACCATTATTAACCACATTAGTCCCCAAGCTCAGGGAATAGGGGCGCTGACTCTTCTTTAACTGAAGTAGTTTTATAACTGCGTGCTGATTATTTTGACTACTGGCAGATTCTTAGATGGTTTCTAGTTTTTTGCTACTAAAGCAAAACTGCATTGAGACTCTTTACATACATAGTTCCACACCTTCCATTTATAGTGACTTATATTACATAGAAACACGGGGGTAGCTTATTCTTTGTAAACATATTTATTTATATAACGACTCGATTAAAATATATTTCTTTCAATGACAATTATCAGTTATATTTCTGTTGTTTTCCATTCTATCTAATTTCTTACCATATAGCCTTAGGTACAGAAAAAGCTGCTTAATAAATGTTGGTGGAGTGAATTCACAAATGAATGAAAGGATGAGTTGGTAGCATAATACTCTTTGACATTATTCTATTGTACTAAATATTCTTAGGATATATTTATCAGATTTACAAATAATTCAGGGAGTGTCTTTTAAAAATTCTATGACAATTTAATATAAATATGACAATTTTATGATTATATATATATTCATCTTCTCTTCCTCATTACCCTTACTTCCTCACTCATTCTTTCTTTTATCCCACTGAAACACTTCTTCCCAACATGGCTTTGTCTGCTTTGATGGTTGTGTGTGTGTGACCCACTGAGTTTAACTAGGTTTACCTGTATAAGCATGAATTAGGAGTTATTTTCTGGACCATGGTCAACTTGACCATTGAGTACATCACTGAAGAAAATCACATTCTCTCTTCTAGCAAGCATTAACTTCCCACAGGAAGAGGTGGAGCCTTGTGAGCCTGTCCCTTTAGGACATATCTCTAATAATGATAGTAGGAAAAAAAAACAAAAAGCTGAAATTATTGAAAAAAATTAATTCCCCAGAACAAGTTAGGAGGTCATTCACACAACCCTTTCTTACTAAATGTGGAATAAAACATTTATTTATTTTTATCTCTTTGCCTTGATTTACTCTCAGTGTAGTTCATTTATCAAAATAAATCACCACTGGGAAGACCACGCTTGGAAATCCCTTTGTGCTATAGAACACAACTCCAATTGCTGGGCAGAGATCCTTTTCTCTGAGTGACAGGTTACTCACCCTTCTGTTCCTACCCAGGATCTTCAGCTGGCAGCCTAAACACCTCCATGTTTAGCTAGCACCATACTGAGTAATACCTGAGGTCTATATTTAAATAGATAAATGTTGTCTGTTTTCTTTCTCTTTGCAGCAATCTGTAAAACTGCACCATCTTGTTGAATCCCATAATAGCATTACAGTCTCTGTGTGTGAGCGAAAAGGTAAGTTCCACTATTTTATACCCATGTGTTATATCCAGAGCCAATCAGAAAGTGTCTTAGTTTTGGTTTTCTGATTGTTCCTGCTAACTCATCTGCATGTGTATTTTTATTATACATTTGCTTATAAGAAAGGAATTTGAGATCTTTACCATAAGAAGAAAACCTACTTTATAGAGGTTAAATTAGCATGCCAAACCAAACATATCTGTAAAGTGCATAATTCAGTTGATTTTGACTTAGTGTTTATTCATAATAGTTTCACCATCATGAAGCTAACAGCAGGACTCATCTTCTACAGTTGACTGGAGTACACTTATTGTCCTCCCTCCCACTTTGTTGCCCTCAAACACAGGTAGTCATTTATCTACATTGTTACTATAGGTTAACATCTCTATTTGTAATTGTACATAAATGGTATTATATAAGATACATCCTTTTGTCTTTTAGAACATATTTTGAGTTAATTTGGTAAGAGGATTATCAAAGTTCACAGTGTATGATTCACTTGTTTTGTTAATGTATTAACAGTACCTTCTTCTTTACTCCCTAAAGTATACAATTGCATGGGCATACATTTCAATCTGCTTGTGACCAGTATATGAATCATCTCATTTTTTGTTGTTATCATGAACCATAGTATGGGTCCTTTTACAAACATGCTCTATCATCCCTGAGCATATACCTAGTTACAGAGTATGTGATCCCATGGTAGATGTTCAACATTTTAAGAGGCTAACAAGTTGTTTTTCAAAGTGACTGTAGCATCTTCTTTCTTACTGCTGCATATGACAGTCTCAGTTCCACATTCTTGCCCATCCATTCATTTTAGCCACTTTCATTTGTGCAAGCATCTTATTGCTTTAATTTGCATTTCTCCATGGCTGATGGCCCCAGACATCTTTTCAAGGGTTTACTTGTGACTCACATGTCTCTTATGAAGTATCCATTTGTGTCTTTTGCTAAGCATTTTGTCTCATTATTAAAATTTCAGTCTGTGATTAGACATCTCCTCTCAGGCTATGATGTATCTTCTCACACTTCTTCACAGCATCTTTCAAAGGACAAATGACTTCACATTTCTTAAGGTGCAGTTGATGAGCCTTTCCTTTATGGGTTATACTTCTAGTCTAATTGGAAGGCATCTTTGCAAATTCCAAGGTTGCCTAGCTTTTTGATACAGCTTTAAGGTTTAGGTCTACACTGTGTTCTCACTGTTCTGCTTTGAGTTTGTTTTGGACTGATGTTTGCTTTTCTCAGGTATTTAAATACTCTGACACTATTTGTTGAAAAAATATTGACTTTGCCCCTTTGCTATGAGCCTGTAGTCTATGGAGGTGAACCAATTTCTGCACTCTATGTCCTCCTGTATTGTTATACTCTCTTGTTATCCTGGCAACGATACATGATTTTATTATATGGTCTGAATAAGTAATGTGAGCACTTCAGTTATATTTTCTTGCAGTGCTACTTTGGTGTATCAGATCTCCTTCCTCTTTTGGGTTAATATGGATCATTAATTTGGACTGATCTAGGATCACTATGGAGATAAGCTTTTTAAAACACACTTATGAATAATTATGTAGATCAGGCTAGCCTCCCATCATGCCTGTGAAGAGTTATCTTCATTATGCTAACTGAGGTGTGGTGACACAATTTAACAGTTGGTGGACTGAGTGGAAAGGAGAGAGTAAACTGAACACTGACTGGATGCAATGTCCCAGCAGACTCAGCCTCTTGCTGCCAGAATTTTTTCATGGTTGGACTGTATTCTCTCAGCCTGTAAGCTGAATGAAGTCCTTCCCCGTTTAAGTTGCTAATTGTTAATTTTTGTATCACAGAAAGGAACAAGGTAATTAATACAGAAAATTAGGCTTGGCAAGTGGTATTGTTGCTCTGATAAACATGACCATCTGGGTCTTAGGCCTTTGAAATTATTTTGTGCCTAGAATGTGGAAGCGTCTGGTGCTTTCAGGTAGGAAAGTCCGAGCATGTTGGAAACACAGCCTAATGAGACAGTCTGGCCAGACCTGGAAGGGTAGAAAGGCAGAGAGAAACACACAGTGGTTGCCTGGCTTTCAGAGAGATGCAAGGGTTCTACCAGGACTTGGGCTAGGAGCCATTCATGAGATAATTAGGCCAAGAATCTCGTTTCATTCTGCACATGTCTTGAACACTTAAGTTACATAGAATTTAAAAGTAATGGACTAATCAGTTGGGTGGAGGCTATTTATTGACTGGAAAACATTCATTGGCTGTGGCATGGTTACCTTTAGTGCCCTTATCCAGGTCTACAATGTACAGGAGCAGAAATTTGGGCAGAGGGATATAAAAATTGTGCAGTTGGTAGGTGAGGAAAAGAGCTTGATCGACTTGAACTTTGGAGCCAAGATATATAACTGAAAAAGAGGCTATAATTGTTACAGAGAAGCATCTTGTTCTACAATGGGACAATAAGAAATGTACCCTGATGGCAAGACCCCATTCATCAAAGGGTAAGACTCGAGATGTAAACTTACTTGAAAAAAGAGAATTGAAATAGAAAATGCGGCTAACAGGAATCTTTACTCCTATAAATGAACTGCCTAAGGAAAGCTTTCTTTGGGGTCATCACACAGAAGCTAATACAGCTGCAGTCCAAAGAGACTAGGCTATATCTCAAGCTGGTAGCAGAACTTGACTGCATTGTCCGTATCTAATTGATTTGGAGGCATCAAAGATGCAGTGTTGGGGGATCATGGAATCCATGTTCATAGTCCATGGCTCTAGAGAGCTGTTGTAGCTAGGAAATGTATGACAGGGTCAAGGTCCTTGCAACAAGTCCTCAAGAGGCCATTGATTGAATTTGTAGAGTATACATTTCAGGAGCTATACCAGGATGCTAGGAGCATGGTCTATATGACTAGAAAACTTGCAGGCATGGAGTAGAGCTGTCTAAGAAAGAGGCTAAGTGTCAGAAATGGAGAAGGGCAGTTATTCAAGCCATGTCCCGTCATTGTAATTACATTATAAGCCCCAGATGCTTCTCTGCTGCATTTAAATGGTGCATCACTTTGACCATTCCTCACTATGCCCCTCCCCCTTTTTTCCTCTTTGGATTTAGAATGTTTAGTGTGCCATTGTATGATAAAAAAATATATATGGGGGGTTGAATATGCTTGGCCCATGGGAAGTGGCACTGTTAAGAGGGGAGGCCTTATTGAAGGAGGTGTGGCCTTGTTACAGGAACTGTGTCACTGTGGAGGTGGGGCTTTGAGGTCATATATATATATATATGTGTGTGTGTGTGTGTGTGTGTGTGTGTGTGTGTGTGTGTGTATACGTATATATACATATGCATATATATATACACACACACACATATATGGAATATGGAAGACATTATTGGTGCTGAGGGTGATTTGAACTCTGGAGGCCTGGCTCAAGAGGTTTCAGAGGAGAAGATTTTTTAGTATGCTGCTTCGAGATCATTCTTGTGATATTTTGGTGAAGAGTGTGGCTGCTTTTTGCCTTTGTCTGAAGCGTCTGCCTGAGGCTAAAGTGGAGATATCAGATTAGTTGTATTGAGGAAGGGAATCTCAAAACAAGCTAGCATAGACTCTGTCTTCTGGTTCGCTCTTATAAAAAGTTTATTTTTTAAAAAATATTTATTTATTTATTTATTTTATGTATGTGAGTACATTGTAAGGGGTCTTTAGACACACAAGAAGAGGGCATCAGATTCCATTTCAGGTGGTTGTGAGCCACCATGTGGTTGTTGGGATTTGAACTTATGACTTCTGGAAGAGCAGTCGGTGCTCTTAACCACTGAGCCATCTTTCCAGCTTCATGAAGAATGTTTTGATCAAGTGTAGCAAGCCAGTGTCACCCTTCCATGGCCTCTGCATAAGCTCCTGCCTTCAGGTTCTAGCCTTGCTTCCTGACTTCCTTTAATGATGAATATGATCTGGAAGGGTAAGCTAAATAAACCCTCTCTTCCACAACTTACTTTTTTGGTCATGGTGTTTTGTCACAGCAATAAGCCCAAAATAAGACAATATATAACTTGATTGTGTGTGTGTGTGTGTGTTTTAAAGGTTCACAATTAAGAGTTTGTTTTGAGTTTTAGAGAAGACTTGGACTTTAAGCTTTTGAAGACTTTGGAGACTTAGAGACAGACTAAATATATGTCACATTAAGAGCTGAAAAGGAAATGTCTAAGGGATAAGAGTGGTGTGTTGTGATTTAAAATGATGTGTGATAATTAGATGAGGGATGGGTTGTGGTGGTTAATATTGATTGTCATCTTGACAAGATCTAAAGTCACCCGGCACTCAAGTCTTTGGGTATACTTGTGAGAGATTATTTCAGTTTAGTCTTGAACATGTCTATAAAAGATATCTTGATTAGGTTAATTAAGGTGGGATGGCCTACCTTAACTTTGGGGTGGCACCATTTCATGGGCTGGGGCCTGAGCTGAATAAAAAGGAGAAAGCCAGCTGGGCAACAACATCCATCTCTTTGTTTCCTGACTTGGATGCATTGGGACCACCTGTCTCTGGCTCATGCTGCCATAATTTCCTCTTGATGATAAACTGTATTCTTGACCTGTAAGCCCTTCCTCCCTCAAGGTGATTATTGTCAAGTGTTTTGTTGTAAAAATGAGAAGATATGGCAACAAATGCAGACTCTTTTATTTTCAAAATGACTTAGAAAAAAAATTGTTTATTTCTTTAAATTGTGTTGAGGGTTTGATGGCTATGATGTTAAATCTCTAGGTCAATTATAGAAAACTGACATATTTACAGATTTGGACATTTTCTTCATAGATACTGATTTCTTTAGGTTTTCTTTGAGTCTTTTCATCTGTATTTTGAAGTCGTCAGTTTATGAGCCTTACGCATTCGTTCTGAGATTTACTCTTAAGTATTTTAGAGTTAGGAGACTATTATAAATATTTTTACAGGTAAATATTTGTTCATTCTTTAGTTATCTCTAGTATGTATTTACTGGGAGTGCTCAGCTAGAGTGTTAGGGGTCTTATTTTTACCAGTCTTGGAGTCTTTGTTCACAGGCATCCTCAGAAGCATATTTAGTGAAGAATTTAAGATAAAGTGAAGTATGAGTTCTTGACAACACTTACAATTTGAGTTTAGGTATAAATGTTTTATTTTACTTTGATGATTGTACTTGTGTTTCTCATTTATACTGAAAATTCCAGTTCTCCGTGACAGACAACAATGACTCATTTGTTTTATCTTACTAATACAACAATCTCAAGAAAGCAAAGCAACACCCTCAGCAATAAAGCAATTCTAAGAAACAATTTACAATGTTTTGAAGAGATCCCCACCCCAAATTGTGATATCTTATTAGAAACAGAGCCACATATACAATTTGATTTAATAAATTATGCCTCAATGTCATTCAAAATAGTTCTTTGCATGGTGCTGCCAACAATGTAATAGATTCATTTTACTCATTTGTTTTAGACTTTTATTGTCAGCTTTTCAAATTTATTTTTAATTTACACAGATACTCTAAAAATATCTCTATGTTTCAAAATATAAATTCATAAGATAGAAGATATTCAAGAGCATTCAACTCCTTCCCTTTCTCTTTTGCCTTTTTTCTTCATCATAATTGTTAGTTTTTATTTATTCTTACATTTAGAAATATAAAAATAAAGTACTAGCTTATATTATGCATGCAAAATAGATTACATAATTACACTGCCATTTTTTATGAACAGAGGCATACAAAATTTAACTATTATTTACATACTGATGTTTCCATGGACCTTTTATGACAGGGTATATACACATTCCACATTATTTTTCAATGTGTAATCCTCTCATGCGGAGGAAGCATTATTAATTCAGTCAGTCCTCTATTGAATATTTTCTAAGTCTTTTCCCACCATAAACAATGCCACAATAAAAGGCTTCTACATATGTCCTTTCATCTTTTCATCAGTATATCTTCCGTATGGATGTTGAGAAGCAAAATTTTTAGATGAGAGAATAAATGCATACTTTTGCTAGATAGATATTGCCAGCTTTCATTCAGTATCGACTGTGCCAGTTTGCATTTAGATTAGCAATGTATGAGTGCCTGTTTCCTCACGGCCTTTCCAACAGAATATGCTGGCAGAATACTTGATTTTTCGAATCAGAGAGGTAAGCAATGGTGCCTCATGTATATTTCCTCCCCACTCTTTTTTTTTTTTTTTTGTACAGAGAAATTGTAAAAAAGAGGATCACCCTGTTTTCCACAATGTAAAAATAAGCTGCTGAGATTGTAGGCGTGGCTCAGTTACTATAGTAATTGCTAAGCAAGTATGAAGATGAGAGTCCTGCTTTCTGGAATCCATGGAGAAGCTAGGGCACAGGTGGAAGCCACCTGAAATTCCAGCACTCAGGAAATAGAGACTGGGAATCTCTGGGGCAAACTATCTATGGAGGTCACAATGGTCAGCTCTAGGTTCAACAAGAGACCCTGCCTCAAAAACCGAGGTCAAAAGTGGTGGAGAATGGCACTTGATGTCAGCTTAGAGCTTGCACATGTACATCCATGCATTTGCACACATGCAAACATGCATATACACATGTATGTATTTCGTACATATAGACACCCACATGTATAAGAGAATAATTGGCTGACATGTCGCTCCACCATAGTTCACTGGGCATTTTTTAGAGACCAGGACATTCTCCTGAAGAGATTGCAGTGTCATCAGGAAGCTAACTACCACATGCTAACAGTGTGTGGTCTGCTCTTTGTCATATTTTCTCAGCAATGTTCTTTGTAGGAAAAGGATCCAGGACCACATCCTGGAGTTATTTGCAATATATCAGTATTTCTCAGTTGTTTTTTTCATGAACTATATTCTCCCATTCTGGTTAATTTGTAAAATGTCCCTATCTGACTTTGGCAAATCACAAGCATGCACAAACGTGTGTGTGTGTGTGTGTGTGTGTGTGTGTGTGTGTGTGTGTGTGCGTGTGTGTGTATTTGCTTCTTTGTATCAGGACGTACATGATTAAAATTTGTTCTATTACTAGTAATATCAACTTAGGTTACTTAATTATAGGATGTCTGCAAGTTCTTATCTTTTGTAAGTTTGCTATTTTTCTTTCTGTAATTAATAGCTACTTTGTTGAGGAATATTTTGAGACTACATAAATAGACTATCTCCATGAGATTTTCACCCACTAGTTTTATTTCCTACTGATGTTTCTTGATTTAATTATTACTTTTACTTGATAAATAAGGATTTTCTAATTTGAACTTCTTAATTATTTAATTGCCATTTTGCTGCAAGGAAAGAAATCTATTTTTTCTTTCTACTTATTTATCCACAAGCCCGTGCCATCATAGATTCAGGAAAGCGTATTTACTCACTGGTTATAGATCTTTATTATTCTTTACTTTGTTAAAATCTTTACAGATTTAGGCAGCCAGGCCCCTTATGTGACTTTGATACCTTTTTGTTGTTTCCATTGTTCTTTGAACATTTTCCTATTTAACGGCACAGTGAGTTTTCAGCTTTTATTTTACATTTCTTTGACAGATTGTAATCAGTTTTTTTTTTTTTTTTCCTGTAAGAAGTTTTCATGACTAGGCAGATGGGGGTACGGCTAAAATTGAAAATCCAGTCCTTGGATGTATGATGTGCTTGTCCCTATTAGGAGATCACTGTCTTTGGGTTTTCTCAGAAGAAAGCATTAGAGAGTATGTATTAATGATAGACCAGCATCATAGCAATATGTAGGTATTCCTACATATTTACAAGTATGTTTGTGTGTATATCCCCAGCTCCAAGTCAAGGGTCCTTTCAAGGTTAATTTCCTTCTGTATTTGAACTTTTTTTTTTTTAATGTGAGAAATTTTGCTTTCATTGACTTCAGTAGATCTGCTTACTGTAACGGTTCAACCTGAATGTGACCAGTTTTCTATCACTGTTGATCCTTTCACTATGGCCAGTCTAACGTCCATGTCACACCTGTATTACATCCCAGACTCCAACATTCCACAGCAGAGCACTGCTACTGTGGTCATCAGAGCCAAGGCCACACACATAACTGTTCATCCCACCCAGACTCCAGCACCACCAGTAGCCTGCAGCCCATCTTCCCAGCCACTTGCATAGATTCATTTCCTGTTGTTGTGATAAAATACTCTTACCAAAGCAACCCACAGGAGAAAGGAGTTATTTGGCCCAAATTTTAGGGTATAGTCTGTGGTGTCTTGAATAAAAATGTCCCCCATAGACTACAATGTTTGAATTCTTGGTCCTCTGTTGGTGGAACTGTTTGGGGAGGATTAGGAGGTATGGCCTTCTTGGAGGAAGTATGGCATTGGGGGAGATCTCTGAGGTTTCAAAGCCTTTTGCCATTCCCAGTGTGCTCTCCACCTCTCTCTGCTTTTTGCTTATGGTTTTAGACAACCATAAGCAAAGTTCTCAGCTTGCTGTTTCAGCGACCATGCCTGCTTGCTGCCATGCTTCTCTGCCATGAGAGTGATAGACTGTTTTATCCCTTTGGAACCACAAGCATGAAATAAACCCTTCCTTCCTTTAGTTGCCTTGGTCATGGTGTTTTATCACAGCAACAGAAGGGTAACTTAATACACAGTCCTCACTGGGGTGAAGTCAAGGTGGCAGCAGCATAAAGAAGCTAGTTCCATTACCCCTTCAATCAAGAGCAGAGAGCAGTGAATTAATACATATGAATGCTCAGCTCCCCTCCTATCTATCACCAAGTCCAGGCCGCAGCCCATGAAATGCTACCATCACACTCAAGGTGGGAATCTTAGTTACTTTGGCATGGCTGTGATACAATACCATTACCAAGGCAACTTAGAGAAGGAAGAAGGGTTTATTTGGGCTTACCGTTCCATAGGGTTAAGAATCTATCACCATCATGGCGGGAAGTGTGGCAACAAACAGGCAGGCATGGTGGCAGGAACAGCTCAGAACTCATTTCTTTAACTGCAAATGGAAAGCAGAGAGAGAGAGTCAACTCAAAATGGCTCCAAGTTGTTAAGTTCTAGACTCCACTCCCAATGACACCCTTCCTCCATCAAGGCCATACTCCCTAAGACTCTCAAACAAGGCCACAAACTGGGGACCACACACTCAAGAGCTTGTGGCTATTCAGGGCTATTTCATTCCAACCACCACAATGGGTCTTCTCACTTCAATTGACCCATCTGAGACTACCCCTCACAGAGATTCCCTTAGCCTAACTTAAAAGACGGTCCCTTATTGGGACCTTCTTTCCAGATGATTCCAGTTTGTGTTAAGCTGACAAACCTATTCCTCACAGCCGTCTACATACTCAACCCCATGACCTCTTTGAGACTGAATAAGGGAAGAAAGAAATTAGGCCATCCAGAATGGGAACCAAGAAGAAAGGAAGAAAAGAAGGAAGGAAGGAAATAAGGAAGAAAGGAAGAAATGAGTAAAAGCAAGCAGCTTTTCAAATATTTAACATGCCACGTGTGTGTGTGTGTGTGTGTGTGTGTGTGTGTGTGTGAAAGAGAGAGAGAGAGAGAGAGAGAGAGAGAGAGAACTGGTAGCATCTAGCAGTGTATTACACAGTTGCTGTAAATCTTTTCCTTGATGTCTTTCTATATGAAAAATACCAGTCTTTTGTCTGTAAGCATCAAATATGTTTTTCTGATTTTGTCATTATTTTTTCTTGGCTTATCTATCATTGCCACTCTGAGGCCCTTATTTCATGCAGTTTGTTTCCTTCCTTCTTCCTGTCTTCAGAGTTTGAACCAGTATTGAGGACTGGCCTCTCTTCTCACATGCTTTACCTGCTTCTCCAGGAATCTCTAACAAGGAGCACCGGGACTATTTTCTGTGAGAATGTAACCCAACTGTCTGCTCACACTTTCAGCTGGAGCCCAAGACCTGGAATCCCGCCTCCTGGTGCCTGGAGATTTATTAATTCTGACAGGGAGCAGAGTGCAAATGCCATGTGATGCCATTCTGATTGATGGTAGCTGTGTAGTAGATGAAGGCATGCTGACAGGTACGGCGGGAACTTCACGTTTGCAGCCTCTGCTGGGCTGGCTCGGGATGTATGTTATCACGGTCCTGGCTGGCTCTTCCTCTACCCAGCTGACAATTTTGCTCAGGACAAGATTCAGGATGCTGTGTGACCTTCTTACTTCTTCAAGTCTTGCTTAGTCCTGCTGTGGTTGAATCTGAGAGTTCAAATCAAAACTGTTCCCTATGTGCTCAAGTCAGCGCATTCAGAACCTCACTGAACGTGTGTCCCATTTTTCCTCCTGAAATTATTTAAAAGATTGTGGGGATCATTAGCTCTTCCGAAATGATATCTTAACATACTTGCATAAAATGTCGCTTATAAACTTAGAAGGTCTGAAAACCATCAATGACATCCTGTAATTCACAAGGCCAAAGTCTCATAGCCTAGGCTGAAAATGTGAAAACGTCCACGATGCAACCTTAGCCAAATCTGCCAGTTCCAGAATATACCCTGCAGGTTTTGGACTGACTTTATTTTATTTTTAACTAGCACACTGATCTGAGGGGTGGACCTTAGAGGGCATCCTAGATCACCGTGCTTGTGACTAAGACACAGAGAGGAGAAGTGACTCAGTCAAGTTTATTAAGCACAGTAATGAGATTTCAGTAAGATAAGGATGTCTTTTCTAGGGATAAAATTGAGACTAGTAGAAGTACAGTAAGGTATTGTCTTTCTATTAAAGTCCATAGCAAACCCGTTTCTCCCAAGCAGGCCGGGCAGTGTGAACAGAGACAAGAATGCTCACCTCCCTCCTGTAAAAGCTTACAGATAAAGTGGGTAGCAATTATGGCAGATCAGGTTTATTTTCCTTAAAAATCCACAGATTCATAAAGCCCACCAACTCTGGGAATTTGCTAATGTCCAGATCAATTTTCATAATGATGTAGCCCCGGGGCTGAATTTTTACTCCCTGCTTTGCAAAGTCCAGTCGGAGGCTCTGAGGGTGTCTTCCTCAGAACTGTCCCTGGTTGCTTCCATAGCTTGAGACTTACCTTTAGTTAGTACTCCACTCACTGCAATGTGTGCCTCCCACCACACTGGCACAGCTGCGACACTCACAAGTGAATGTGCACTGAGTTTCATCTTAGTGACTCTTCCGCCTTCTGGCTATTTGACTATCTTTCCCCAGAATGCTCCTTGTCTTGACTTTTAACACCCTGCTCTCTCCAGGTGCTTCGAGCACTGACCATGTCCATTGGATTCATTCCTCACCCCTTCTCTCCCTCTGACTCCCTAACTGTTGGCACTGTTCAGGGCTATATTTTTGGCGTTTCCACCTTTTACCCTTTGCTTGATTCTTAAGTAATTCTCTCTCTCTCTCTCTCTCTCTCTCTCTCTCTCTCTCTCTCTCTCCCTCCCTCCCTCCCTCCCTCTCTGTCTCTGTCTCTCTTTCCCTCCCTCCACCCCTCTCTGCAACTTTAATTACTGCATACAAGCTGGTGATCTCTGACTAAATGTCCCTAGTGAAGGCCTCATACAATCACCAGGTCCAGGTCCAAATAATTATCCACTGTGCACAAGGCCTTTCAATGTGGTTCTCCCATAGTGAGCTCCAGTCCACAGTGACTCAAAGGCAATTTCTGATCCTCTTAGAATCCTTCCTTTCATTACTGCTGCCTGCTTTCTGCTCAGGCTCCAAGCTAGGGACCATGGGTTCTCTTCGCTACTCTGTGATCTGCTGATACAAAATTCCCTCAATTTTTGTTTCATCTTAACCTTTCTATTCCTTAGAAATGGAAGCAGCTAACCGTCTCCCTGACACCCGATACCAGGGCCTACAGAAAAAATTAAACATTTAACTGCATCACACTTGGGTTCTCTATGATCGAGCATCTGCCTAGGCCTTATGGCTTCCCTCTCCCTACACCCCACACTCTACAACTACACAGCTTGCTCTTCCATAAATGTCTTTTCCCAACCTATTTGAATGCCTATGTTTAACCTAAAATAATATAGTATTTATAATATGACATTTTACATATTTGGTTACATGTTGCTCTTCTCTTCTAAAATCTAGAACTCTCAACAACCAGTACCTTTGCTTGACTTGTATTCCCGAAGCCCAGGCTGCTTTGCTTCATTATAGGCTCCTGATGAAGTTCTGTGACACATGAAAGTATAGGAGTAATTTACATGGGGAAGGCACTCCACCCCACAAAGTAAGATAGGTTCTTTTTCCTACAGGAGAAAGCATTCCTGTCACTAAAACTCCACTATCTGAGACGGCAAGCTCTGCACCCTGGAAGATGCAGTCTGAAGCAGATCCCAGGCGACATGTTCTCTTCTGTGGTACAGAGGTCATCCAGGCCAAGGCAGCTGGCTCTGGGACTGTGAGAGCTGTAGTCCTGCAGACAGGTGAGCATCTTCTGTATAGGTTGTTTGCAATGGCACCTTCCCATTTAGTGTGTCTAGTACCTTAATTGTATTGGGTCAAGATCAACTGCTGGATACCACAACAAATACATGTAAGTCTGTGCATTTGAAATGTTGGCTTGCTGACTGAAGGGTGGCCTGTGCAGCTCAGTAAACATAGTGGCACATAGTACAATAATCAGTGTTTATGTGCTTTGCAGCTGATAAACTCTTTCTGAAGACTGAGCCAGCGGTAAAGATACTTATCACCTGCTCCCCCTTCACTGTGTACACAAAGAATCTGAAACTACATAAGCCACGTGGACAGTTGAAGAATGATAAGCTAATACCTGAGGAAGCTGGGCCAGAAACTCAGCATTTCTAACCAGAACCCCAAGTTCATTCCTCGTAGGAATTGAGAAACAAAAAAAAAATTAGCAGTGAACGCTATTAGAAAAATGAATGCATCAGGTTTTACTGGGCCATTTCATTTTAATTCAAGCAAAGGTTCCATGCATGTGTGTGTGAGCACATTCATGGGGTCACATCTTTAAACCTAAGTTATGTTCTGCCCTGGATATGGCTCCCATCTCTGGTATGCACTGAAGCTGGAAGTAGAGAAGAAAGCCAGGGAGAGTACTAGGCTCTGAGGAAGATAATGCTATTCCAGTCTAGCCTGATGTATTGTTCTAGTTATCTAACATTGTATTTAGGTTAAGCTTTAAATTTAGATTCATTAGAGCGGCAGTTCTCAACTTTTCTAATGCTGCGACCATTTAATACAGTTCCTCATGTTGCGGAGACCCCCCTCCCCATCCCAACCATAAAATTATTTTCATTGATATTTCAGAACTGTAATTTCGCTACTGTTATAAATTCTAATTTCAATACTTTTGGAGATAGAGGTTTGCTAAAAGGGACTGTGACCCACAGGTTGAGAAACATCGATCTAGAGGAAGCCAAGGCAGTGTAGATGTTTAGATTACCGGCAGTAACGTTTGTTATCCTGAAAAGGTGGGACATCTGTTTGTCATTTCAGGATTCAACACTGCAAAGGGGGATCTTGTGAGATCCATCCTGTACCCCAAGCCCATGAACTTCAAGCTATACAGGGATGCCATCAGGTTCCTCCTATGCCTTGTAGGGACGGCCACCATTGGCATGATCTATACTCTATGTGTCTATGTGCTCAGTAAGGTAAGCTGCCTTTGTATCCTTACACACACACAGACACAGACACAGACACAGACACACACACACACACACACACACACACACACACACACGTGCACATGCATGCACACTCACTCTACATATTTTATTGCTATATGTTAACCTTATTTCTAAATGTTGGCCTTATTTCTGGACGTGGTTTGCAAACATACTTTGAGCAAGCCAAAACTGCAAAGCCTGCTTACAGGCACCCAGATGCACATATAAGCAATTGGTTGCTCAGTTCTGGGATATCAATGAGATCTTGTGGGGTAGTGGGGAAACAGCTTGTTTACTGAAATGCCAGCACAATCCTATTCTTGCACATTTTCCCTTGCTTTATGCTACTTCCGTATTTAGTTTGAAAAGTGAAATATTTCATAAAAGTAGCATTTTGTAGCCATCAGATGAAGATCGCCAAATGAAACCAGATGCTCAGCGTCGGCAGAGCCACAGTGAGTTGGTGCACCAGTGGTCACAGCCGAGCAGTTAGGGGTGTTCTCGTTGTTCTTTGGAGGAAGGATATTGAGAGCCGAGGTTGTCAGACCCTTTGGCCAGTTGATGCTGTTCCTCAGAATAAACAGGGAAGGCAAGGGAACACATAAAGCTGTTCACTGCTGATTCAATTCTAATGACTTCTTTTCCAGGAACCCCCCGAGGAGGTGGTGAGGAAAGCACTGGATGTTATCACCATTGCAGTGCCTCCCGCTCTCCCTGCTGCCCTGACCACAGGCATCATCTATGCCCAGAGGAGGCTGAAAAAGAAGGGCATATTCTGCATTAGCCCCCAGAGGATTAATGTTTGTGGACAATTAAACCTTGTCTGTTTTGACAAGGTATGTGTCTTTCATCCTCAGTCCCAGGCCATTCATCAGTGCCGTTGTAATGGATAGATGCTGTTCTCTTTAGTGAGGCAGAAGTAATGGGCAGGTTATGGGCATCTGACCTTATTTTATCTCTGGTTGAGTGTGCGCGTGCGTGTGATCTGCGAAATGAATTTTCTGACCCTGGGCTTTTGAAAAGAGGGAGTAGAAACTGAATCAGTGAATCTTTCAGGGTTCTTTCAGCTGTGAGAGTCTATGAAAGACAATGGATCAAAATACACTCGGTTTGATCTAGTCAAAATCTTCACACAGGATCACACACATGAGCACTAGAATATTGCCTGGCTACTGAGTCAATGCTTAATAAGTATTAATCGAATTATAGAGTTAGGAAAAATAAAAAAAGCTTATTAAACTATGTGTTCATATGAGACTCTTGCTGACAATCCAGCCGAGGAGCATGCCTTTAACTCTGTGTTCTTAGCTGCAGTGTATGCCTAAGATTAACTCTTGCTTGTCTGCCACGGCTCCCAACCAGCCTCTCTCACTTGAAATTTTTTGCATGTTTGTTTATGTTACATATATTAAGTAGGGGACAGAAGTAAATTAAAAGTCCTGTTAGAGGAGTGGATAGAAACAACAGCAGCATAAGAAGGGGAGCAAAGGCCCACCATGACACCATGATACCATGACAGCGCAAGACAGTATGGTTTGGATAGTATGGCTCTGATATATAGGTCAAGATGCCAACATTAGAAGAGGGTGTGTGTGAACCTTGGATGTCTAATCAACATGTTTTTATGTTTCTTCAAGCAACAGGGAGCAATTGCAACCTCTGTTGCCCTCAGATCCTTTTAATTGATTTTTTTGGGTGGGGTGAAGTAAATATAAGATAAAATTCGCCATGTCAAATATTTGAAGTGTCTAGTGCGCTGACACTTAAGTACATGCTCGCTGTTCTGTGACCGTCATTGTCATCCACCTTGAGCAACATCTTCATCTTCCTATGTGGAAATTCTGTAGCCATTAAACAGTGCGTGGAAGGCTGGGGACATTGATGTCATGGAAACTGCACTTTATGAATAGTGGAGAGTCAGAAAGTCACTTGACCATGACAATGCTCCTGGCACCATGACCAGAGCAGTGTCACAGGGAAGAACAGTTTACTTATGATGTCATAGTGGGAATTCGAAAACAGAACCAGAAACAGAAGAGATAATTGTACCATAAACCCGAACAAAACAATGAGCAGTAACTGTGACTTTGTTTCCTCGTTATTGTTAGCTCTCACTGTAGGCGTGATGTTAAACAAATTGCTTCCTGTTATTTTATTTAGTATTCAAGACAGGTCTGTGTGATCATGATCATGTTCTAGATAAGGGTTTCAGTGGTGGAGGGATTATTTGATTGTGTGATTTTCTACTCACACAGATGGTATTTCAACAAAAATTATCACATATTTTTTTAAGGCAAAAAAGAAAGAAAAATAAAAAATAAAAAAAAATCAGATGGTAGGCTATTTCTTTAGTCTTTTACTCAGTGCTTTTTTTTTTTTTTTTTTTTTTTTTATGTGTGTGAGTATACTTTCATTGTCTCCAGACACACCAGAAGAGGCCATCAGATCCCATTACAGATGGTTGTGAGCCACCATGTGGTTGCTGGGAATTGAACTCAGGACCTCTGGAAGAGCAGTCAGTGCTCTTAACCTCTGAGCCATCTCTCCAGCCCTACTCAGTGCTTTGTTGGTAAAATTTCAACTCCATTACTCAGTTTTGATGATATATTTTTTAAGCTTCTACTGTAAAAATAAAGATCCACCCATTTTGTTGTTTTAACTGTCTTATCAAGGTCTTCCATCTGTCATCAGATATGCAACACAGTCCCCTAGGGTGACAGGAGACACTCTGCTCTTTAGCACAGAGGTCACGGAGGTTTATGACCAATTCAAGGATGTCATGTTTGAATTCCTTGCAATGTCTTTCTTAGAACCCAGATATCTATTTTATTGTGGTCCTCCTTAAAGGATCGATGTTGGTAGTATCTTCCTGATGTGTATTTCTCCATTAAAGTGTACTGCATTTGCCTTCACTACTGACTGAGTAGATCTCCCATATAATCCAAAGACTTACTTCTGTTCAGACAGGCACCTTAACAAGGGGAGGCTTGGATCCTTGGGGAGTTGTACCCTGTGACCAGAGTGGGTGAGTACTCTGAGCTAACCACACTGTGATGTCTGTGACTTGCCTCTTCTCACACTTACCCTCTAATGGGGACACGTTGGGCTTTTGCTTTGCTAAGCAATGATTGTTGAAGTCTGATTGGTTTGTTTCTCCTCTTAGAATTTCCCTGAAGCATGCATACAAGCCTGCAGCTCATCCCAGTCTCACCCATAAGCTGAGGAGGTGAGGGGGAGTTTGGACACACTCCCTCAAAATGAACGTTGCTTTAGGCCTATTTTCCAGAGATGTGACATTGCTATAGTCAGTCAGTAGTAGATCTAGACTGTACATGGACACTGTCCTTCATGGAGGTGACATAGTAGGAACAGGTAACGCTGACTTTGTATCCTGCTTTTCCAGGAAGAGGGATACTTATGGAACACTAGCTGGTGTACTCTTTTTCTTAGTACGCTGTTTCTGGGAACCTTATTTTCTGCCTGCCTGAGTCTGCACATCAGGAAAAGAGTCCTTTGTATTGTGCGTCCAGGATAGGGGTGTGGTGGTTGGGTGCGGGGCAGTGGGGGAAGTAAAAGGTATCAGTGGCCTGTGGTGTTGGCAGTTTTCAACTTGCTGTCTTAAGAGACTTGCAAACTTGGCCCTCTTGTGGCCACATCTGAGTTTGCTTCCATGTCTGCTGATTTTCCTCAGCATCACCTCCACCATGGTCAGGACTGGAAATGTGGTACCCGTGGCACAAGGCTGTTTGAAAGTGAAGGCATTTCCTTGATACCCGAGCCACAAAGTATTCCATGCATACTAGGCTTATTGTAGTTCTTTCTGTAATTAAATATTTGAACTCATTCTTTGAGAACGCACTCACGCAGTCCATTTTGACTGTATTTACCTCCCTCGTCCACGCCCTGACCTACATGCCCTTCTCTGCCCACCCAACTTCTGGTCCTGATTTTTTTCTTTTCAAATGCATCAAGTCCGATTTGTGATTGTAGTTCTTCTTACATTATGCAGATAACATACATATCCATAAGGGATTTTTTAGGCTATGTATAATGATACAGTCTTGTAATTTTAGCTATTGAAGAGGCAGGAGGACAGTAGCCTGGAGGTCTGCCCGGGTTACTGAGCTAGTTCAAAACTGGAAAGATTTTGAGGAGGGAGGGCAAGTAGATTCTGATTGGCTCTAAGCCAAAGCTCTTGCCTCTTCATAGGAAGAAACTACTGCCATTCAAATATTCTATGATGTGACAGTTTTTCCCCCAACCCAATTATCGTGCTACGCGTTTGGTAAGGAGCTACCTGACATGGCTGAGGAGGAGCTAGCTCCTCTAGTGGGGCCAAGGATGAACTCGAAGACTTACTTTCAATTAGTAAATAAAACTTATACACAACACTGGAGTTTTATTTCCATTGATTTTAGATAAAGTCACTTCCTGTGGGAAAGAATGAAGAAAATGGTGACAATATGGACCCAAGATGCCAGGGTTGAAGAGGGGATGCACAGGGTCCTTTCCAAGGATAACCTGTAAATTTTCTCAGAATGAACCCATTCATTCATTTACTTATATGTTTACCTAATGTCTACTGTGGGCCAATCATCTTACATGTTGGGAGACAGATACAGAAACTATGCCCAGCCCTGTAAGACTGATTGAAGATGGTGTACATCTGACACACCTGGAGTTTGACCACAATTGGAAGAGACGTGACCTAGTTACTGGGGTATGAGCAGACCTCAGAGCAAAGAGTGGTCCTAGTCATTTCCACTTGTGTGAATGAAATAAGTCTGGGAAGAATTAAGGCAAAGTAGGAAAGTGCATGGAACAGCCTCTGAGCCTTTCTAGTATTCCTGAGCTAAAGGGAAGGCTGGCTAGCACACTGTTGTCCTGTGGAGAACAGGGGAAGTGCAGCAAAGCACATTAAATCAAAGACCTCCAAGAAGCTCCATTTTTGGCATGAGGAGACAGGACTGAATCTTTCTTTTCTCTCTCAGATTTCAGGCAGTCCACAGCTTTGCCTCAGGCAAAGCTCTGCCCCAGGGTCCACTGTGTGCTGCCATGGCCAGCTGCCACTCTCTGATTCTTCTTGATGGGACCATCCAGGGAGACCCTCTAGACCTGAAAATGTTTGAAGCCACCAAATGGGTAAGTCTCTGACCTTCAGCGAATGCAAAAAATATTTCTTTAATGCCAACACAACACAAATGATATCATAGCCCTTTAATACATAACAAACGTGGAATTTCCAATGTGGTACAAAGGGCAAGCTAGTCTAAGCCTGGTTTTCTGATTGGAACAGCATGTATATTGTAGGTTTGCTGGGGGATTAAGTGAGGCAGCCATTAAAATCCTTAGTATACTTGTAAGTGCCAAAGCATTTAGCACCTATTGTAAGTCTAGTATTTATCAATACAATTATAATTCTATAATTATTTTCTAATTCCACCCTCCTGTTAGCTTGTTTTGGAATTTTCTAGAGTTAATTTGATGGGGTGGTGGTATGTTAATTGTCGTGATTGCACCTTTGTATAATATATGCATAGGGTAAAGAACACATCACAGTGTGTCCCTTAAGCATACACAATTGTTAATTCTCATTAAAAAAAAGAAAGGCAAAGCACATACATTCCAGTATACAGGGATTAGGAAACATGGCATTCCACAGTGCAAGTGCGAGAGCCACTGGAATCAAGAGTTTTATTCTACTTTATTGACTATTCCTCTAATTTCCAAGACTGAGAGCAGAATTTATTCCAGAGTTTCCCCCGAGATTCTAAACTAGTTCCAAGAGTAGATGCTCCTGTGGTTTAAGAACCTGGCTCTTTCTGTTCTGGTTTTAGCTCTGCCCTAACTGATTCTCAGCCTCAAGAGGTCTTTCTGTGTGTTGGGACCTTGGCTCTTATGGCTGTAGTATCAGGGGATCAAACCGATGCAGTGACAGCCATACAAAAAGACAAAAGAATGCTTCTCAAAAGGAACCGTATTCAGAGATAGCCTTTAAGAACTCTGTCTCTGGAATTACCTCGACTGTGGGCAAAGCAGGGAGCAGGAGGAGGCAACATGGTTTGAGCTTCTTCACTGTAGCTAACCTCTCTCTCCCGTGGATGTGAGCAGCTCAGCCCCTGGGAACTGCGTGAGCACCTCCGAAGAGATGTCTCTGGGGGACCACCCTCCTCTAACAGATGTGGTTGCCTTGCAGTCTCTCTGGAATATTGCATCTGTGCCTCTAAGTAGAGGTTACAGTTTCTTTCCTGAGATTGTTTTTTGTCAGCTACCCAATTAGATGATTACAAAGAACTTTAATATCTTTAGGTAGAAGGTTTCCTTGCCTATAATTTAGAGTCATTATTACTGTGACTCCTAGATGGTAATCATGCATATTGCAAAAATATACCCTGCTTGGTCCGCTTTAGGCAGATAGGGAACAGCATGATCAACAGGGACTCTGGGGAAAGAAAGGCTGCAAGTTGCCTGCTCCACACAAAACAAGCCTGGAGATTCATACTCAACATTTGCAAGTTAAGCTCTTCAGAAACCGAGAACGAACCTTTATGCAGCAATTCCAACAGCGAAAGCCAGATAAATTGCATGAATAATTCAGTACTTGTGTCCTTCAAGCTCTACCCCTCTCAGTGAGGTCTGCCTTTTGTTTCCTGAAGTAGAAGCAGCCCGAGATTCACCAGCCTAGCAGCGCAGAAGGAGGCCTGTCAATATACTGAGGTGGTTGAGGGGGTCTTTGCAAGAGGAAGGTGCAAACTTAGTGTCAGTGTGTGAATAAACAAACCCCATACAGTGAACTCTCTCCTTTGTGAAACAGGAAATGACTGTTTCTGGGAAAGATTTTCACATCAAGGAAACGCTGGCACAAACCACGGTAGTGAAGCCTCCAGACACAGTGGGCCAGGTAAGCCTTGAAGATCAGAATTCAAACCAGAAGAAGCTGTGCTCTGACCACCAAGTTGGAAAGCACATGGATGTATCTTGAACTGATGATGTAAAAATGTGTTATATTTCTCCTGGATCTGGTAAAACAGGGACTGAGGTGTGTGTGTGTTGGGGGGGGGGGTGTCAGTGAATTCTCGCTATCACTCTGCCAGTACGTGCCTCTCCATTTCCGGTCCGTCAACCAGGTCCCAGCGGAAGGACTCGCAATCGTCCATCAGTTCCCATTCTCATCAGCACTGCAGAGGATGACGGTCATCGTTCAGGAGATGGGAGGTGGCCGACTGGCGTTCATGAAAGGTGCACCGGAGAGAGTGGCCAGTTTTTGCCAACCTGACACAGGTTGGTTAGCAATGGGTGTGGGATACAAATGTGCCATACACACTTTTTGTTTCTAGCCAAAGTTGTGCCCACAACACTCTAGATCCCGTTGCCCACTGGACATCACTTACTGATTGATTCATGGGCATTCCAAACTCAATACCAAGGTCAAGTTTACAAATTTCCCTTTCTGTATTTCCCAGTTTTCCATCTTGGATAATAACCATCTCCCATCCCAATCCTCCAATCCCCCATCCCTGATTTCTTCCTGTACTGCTATTTCCTGCATTTTTCATCTGCTTGCTTTCCACAGCCTCCACCAGAGTTCAAATTCCTTTGAGATCACAGATAAAGTTCTTCATGATCTGAGTCCCCATTAAATATTCCCTACTGCTTTGTCCCTCATGTCATGGGCTTCCCTGAGCTGTCTTAGACCCCTCCTTCCCCGTGTCTGAACACATCTGGTTCCTCAGCCAGAAGCACTTTCCTTCCCTCACCTGCCTACCTCCTTCCAGTTAAGTACAGGAGTCCCCTAAGTACTCTGCACAGCCAATCTTGGCTTTAGTTTTAATGTCAGTGTACTGTTTTTTAAAAATCCAAATAAACAGATGTCTGTAAAGCAGAACTTGGTCATATTATACCCGTAGTAAGTATTTGGAGAATAAAGTATTCTGTGCACTTCTTATTCTTTATTTTTCAAGTGTTTCTGTCTCGTTTCAGCTTTACTGGATCCTCAGGTGTTAGCCTGAACTTACTTTTTTTTTTCTGGAACTCACTCTGTAGACCAGGCTGGCCTTTAACTCAGAAATCTGCCTGCCTCTGCCTCCCAAGTGCTGGGATTAAAGGCGTGCGCCACCACTGCCCAGCCTTTTTTTTTTTTTTTTTTTTTTTTTTTGACAGAATTTCTTTGTGTGGACCTGGCTGTCCTTGAATTCCATCTATAGACCAGGCTAGCCTTGAACCCACAGAGATCTGCTTACCTTTGCCTCTCAAATGCTAGGGTTAAAGGTGTATACCACCACCACTTGGCTTTATGTAACTTTGTAAATGTGTGTTTTCTTTAGTAAGAGTTGTGTTACTGTGAAGAGTCTCTCTACCCATGCTGGCTAAGTAAACATTGAGTAGTAATCCTATGTTTTTTGTTTTTCATTTTTTAAACAGTACCAACTACTTTTATTAGTGAACTTCAGATTTACACGACACAGGGTTTCCGGGTCATAGCTCTGGCCTACAAGAAGCTGGAAGTAGACTGCCCCACAGCTACCTTGATGAGGTAAAAGGAGAGGGTTTTCCTGCAGAAGATGGCTTGGAGAAGACAGATGCATCTGACTGGGGTGGGAGTCAAAGGTTCTGGGTTGGGCCCAGCAACACGCCATGTTCATGTTTTGTGCATAGACATCTCTGAATATGGCGAATAGGGATACAGTCATGTTGCCCTGCCCAAATCACAAAACTGATGCGAACACTGTCAGAATATATGAGAAAAAGCCGTTCAGCATCCAAAACATAAGGTGACCTTAGGGCTTTGTGAAAACAGTCATGTGGAAATAACCAGCATTTTAGAGCTTGAAACTGGGGTCCTGATCCTGATATAAATTAGTTAAAAATAGTAAAACTTCACGTTTGCTTAGAAACAAAACCTTCTTAATAAGAAATACACAGCTAATGAAACAACAATTCAATTGTACTCATGAAATCTAGGTAATGTTTACAGAGAAACAGGAAAACCTTCCAAGGGGGTCACACTGGACAAAGTTTTGATGTGTGTAAATTAAAATAAGTGTCCTTAGTTGAAGTGTGTTGCAGCAATGATAGCCTCCCTTTCATTTTTGTGGTTATGGTTGTGGTTTTTCTGCCATTTGGGGGCATCCTGTTAATTTTGCCTTAAATAACATTTCTAGGTTTTTGTTTTGTGTTGTTTTGTTGTCTGTCACCACTATTTATGCTTTGCAGGGTTAATCGAGCCTCATTTAGTTTTTTTAGAGTCCCACAGGCTCATTTTCAAATTCATCCGACACAGCAGTCTTTAGTTGTGGCTATATTTTCACCTCTTCCCTTAGCATCTTAGAATTTATATGTGCTATTATCTGCACATATTATCTGCAAAAACTCCTCCTATAAAGGAGTTAAAAGGAAGAAGAAAACAGTTTATTGTAAAAACAGGAAGTTAATAAAGTTTTAGCTGATGTCAGTAAAACAAAGGGAACAGGTTGGGGGGCTTGGGAGATGGCTCAGCTGGGAAACAACCTGAGTTCAATCCCAGAAATCACTAGAACTGTGAGGCTTGGTGGCCTGTGTTTGTGATCACACTGATGGAGAAGCACAGACAGGCAGGTCCCTGGGCTGACTGGCCGGCTAGCTTAGCCTAGGTGGAAAGCTCTAAGACAGTGAAGGACATCACTCAAGATGTCCTCTCTGGCCTCTACATGCACACACACTACATGCACACACACACACACACACACACACACACACACACACATACACACACATACCATGAGTACACATTCTTCCCCAGTGAACACGCACACAGGCACACATAACCCATATACACACACACATAAATGTATCCCATACATCCCTCATACATATGTGCCCCCCCACACCATACACACACATATACACACCCCATACTCCCCCCTCTACATCCTATACACACATACACACACATACTCACACATACATACTCTCTCACACACACACTTATACTCTCTCTCACACACACATTCCATCACACCCTCTCACATACACACCCCCCCCCACACATACATACTCACACCTACACACTCACACTTACACAAATACATACCCGGTATACACACACACACACACACACACACACACACACACACACACAAGCTCTCACACATAAACACGTTCTCTCTCTCTCTCTCGCACACACACACACACACACACACACACACATACACACACACACACACACACACACACACACACACACTGCACAATTGCTCAAACTTGAAAGTAGACACCATGAGACTGTAGTGGCTTTCTGCTATGTAATGTGTGCTTCATAATGCAGCCTCAGTGCCTCACACAGTCTTACTGCAAGGATGGCAGCTCAGTGACGTCATTAACAACTGGTAAAATTTAACAAGGAAACAGTACAACTTCTCCTCAGTTTGTGTACTTGCACTATTCTTGCAAAATTGAGGAGCTGCAAAAATATTCTGTGTTTATATGAAAAGCCTTGCTAGGGAAACTGTACTAGCAACACTTTTTATTATTGTTTAATGAAACAATATTAACTATAGAGTGCTAGCACATACATTAGCAGTAGAATAATGATGTAATGTAATTATGATGTAATGATGTAATGTAAGCAGCACAAGTGCCTGTGACTTAAAGTCCACATAT
Source organism: Arvicanthis niloticus (assembly GCF_011762505.2). Lineage (NCBI taxonomy): Eukaryota > Metazoa > Chordata > Mammalia > Rodentia > Muridae > Arvicanthis > Arvicanthis niloticus. The sequence continues at coordinate 16,118,107 of NC_047669.1, read as the reverse complement.
ATCCAATCAAATATTCAGAGTATGATGGGTGAGTGACGATTCTTTGTGCATTTGTCATTGCAGACAATCCTGCACACTTGAAAAGATTTTTTTTCTTTCTAAAATATCATGTAGAGTCACTTCTGTCCTTGCTGAGAAGGACTGGTGTGACCAACCCTCTGAGATTGGGTTTGGGACAAATGAGGCCCAGAGGGAGAGTGGTGTGTGGATAGTCACCGAGTGTCACACTTGGGGGACGGAGTATTGGACCAGTCCCTGATTAACTTAGTGAGACCTCCTGAAGTTTGGCTATTTCAGTTTTGAATATTGTGATCTGGTCAACTCAGTTCTAGATCACTGAAGTCAGAATTGGGAGTGGGGCGTGAGGATAGATGTCACAATCTGAAGTAGAGATATTTTCGGTCACTGGAGGGTTGTGCAGAATTGGGCTTGGTGCTGATGCTGCTTACAGCACTGCCTCTGTTTATTATCCAGTGCAATGTGTGTGCATTTACGAGCTGTAAATTCCCGGTTTGGGAATAGTGGATGTAACCAGCCCTTCCCTGTGGAGGAAGTTGCACACTTGGGAATGAGAGCTGTGGTCTGTAGGAGAGTGCTTGCCTTTGTTAAAGGCACTGACATCTAAATTCTAATCTTGCAAAATCTAGTAAGGCCTGAACACAAATTGACAAATAGGAGCTTGTCTTTGGTTCTTTGTTTAGCTCTCCCACTTCAAGCCGTATCACCACCATGAGGACTCATAGCTACACTAATTGTTCTATCCTTTGGCTATTTCAGCTCTGAATATTGAGATCTGATCAGCTTAGCTCAGCTTGCTGAAATCAGAATTGGAAGTGGACCTTGAGAATAGATGTCACAATTGGAACTAGAGATACTTGGGGCCAGAAAAGGGTTGTACAGAATTGGGCATGGTGCTGATACTGACCAAGACAAAACATATTTTCTCTGTCTGTCTGTCTGTCTGTCTGTCTGTCTGTGTGTCTGTCTGTTTACACATGTCCCTGTCTGAGTGTGTTTGCTGACAGCACTTATAGCATCAATATAAAAGTCTTATTGGAGGTTTTTGCCCTACTTTAAACATATTTCTTTAAAGGTCATACAAATTTTAAGTAAGAAAGAGGTTGTCTCAGGGCTGACAACCACCTGCATTACACTCACTAGTCTTTATTAGCATAGCTGCTGCAGGAGGTACAATGTGAGTTCAAGAAACAGGAAAACAGCATGTCAGTCCACACTTCAGGGTCCGAGACTCTTCATGGGACTGTTCCTTTCCACTTCTTGCCTCAGATTTAATATGCTTGCTAGGAAGAGTGTAGGGACCTGGAGATAGTAGAAACTTTGGAAAGCCAAAGATGTAGTAGAACACCACACAGGGAGATCAGTTTACTCCAGGTCACGCAGAAAGCAGCAGCGTGCTGAGATTGGAACTGTGGTGTCCCGATCATATCAGTCACCGAGCTCTATGCTGGCTACAAGCCAGAGGAGCTAGAAATGGATATTCTAAGATGGCCCTGGGTGTTTGAACTTTTGGCCATTTTCTTGGCCTAATGTAATTTATTATTGGCTCATGTCATATAATCTCTGAAAACATCTAAGTCCTGTGGCCCAAGTACGAGGCCACGGAAAGTCTGTAAAATTCTAATCAAGGATCAGTTAAGTTAACCTTGAAGGGAGGCTCAAATACCTCCTTCAGAAAGCCTCCAATCACTCCAACCAAAAGTGCCTGCCCACTCTTTGATTCCACAGACCTCTGGGTTTTGTGTCTGTCACGGTACAATTCCCAGCTTTGCGTATGAACGAGGTGGTCATGTCTAAGCTTTTCCTCCTCTTTAAATGTGAAATCTTGGAGTTGGAGCTCCCGCAGCCTCTACAGAGTCTCTCCTTTTTTTCCTCACCTAGTAGGTGCTCAGTAGACATGGATGAGCCTAACACACTGGCTAGTTCTAGTGAGAAACCAGAAAGAGCAAATGACGTCCTCTTGACGGTATGGCCAAACACCATGGAAAGCAAGCATCAAAGTGTGCCAAGTGGCTGATGCTTGCTGAGAGCTTTCTGCACGTGGGCATTGCATGGGTATTAGTGCGCAGAATCTCAACTCAGGTGGACATCCCTTCAGGGATTAGAGGCTGATCAATAAAGCCAATACTGAAAGGCATGGATAAATAAGAAAGAACCAGCTAACCAGGGTAGAAGTAAGGTGTGGAGAGAGCAGTTGTTCCCCTTTGGAGAAGCTTTAGAGGCCAGCAGCCTGAGGCAGGATTTCTGTGCAGATCCTGAAAACTAAGGTTTGTCATGAAATAAGAAAATCTCCAACAGTCTCCAACAGCAAAAGTCTGGAGGTGATTAAGTGCAGAGCTTATTCACGGTGTGTGGCTCATGTGGAGCCAAGGCGAGAAGTTGTTGATGCATAGCTTGGAAACTGTAGGGGAATTTAAATACCATACTCAGTGAGAGAGCCATCCTCCCAGATCTGCTCTGAGGTGAGGAGCTGAAACTCTCCACTTTCTGCCACCTAGTGGAGGAATTCATAATGTTCTAGAGCATTCTCCACCAATGCTGTAGCCCTGTGCACATTGCAGCTCAGTGTGAAGGCTTGCACGGGTGGGTGCTGGTTTAATCTGCATTTCGGCATGAATGAGGCAGGTACTGGGATCTTATCTCTGTATCTGCAGCTAAATAACAGAACTGTAGGAATGTTTAACTCTCTAATCCCCAATGCATTCCCCATACTTGGTCCATAGGATATTCTTGCAGATGCTCTCATGGTACCCTCTATGAAGAGCAGGAGTAGTCTCTGCAGAAGAACAGAGCTTCCAGATAAGAAAGAAATGGGGGGGGGGGAAGAGGGGGGTCCAGACTGGCCTTAGTAAAGGACTCATTTATTTATCTGTACCATACCTTATGGGTTAAAATGATACCCGTATAACCTTAGTTTCTGGAGAATCTGGTATTTTGTTCCATTTTTCTTGTTTCTCACTTAATTGTCATGACTTTGTCTCTCCTCTATAGTAGATAAATGAAGGGATGAAAGTCAGCTGAGCCGTCACAGACGCCCCAGCAATCATGAGCTAATTCTCTGCAAAGGTCAAAGGCAAACTTTTGTCCTCCAAGTACTTCCTCTTGGTTCAGTTGGGCTAATTACTGCAGCCCCCACTCTACCTGCTCCCTGTTAGGATCGTTTGTGCCTGGGGAGCAGAGTTGGAGCGAGAGTGGGAGTGGGGCAATGACGTGGGAAACTCTGTCTTTGTGCTATTATTACTGTTAAGACAAAAACAAAACAAAACAAAACAAAACAAAACAAAACAAAACAAAACAAAATCCTCATGTGATTTCCTGTTTAATCAGGGAGAAGGTGGAATCAGACCTGATATTTCTGGGATTGCTGATCTTGGAGAATCGATTGAAGGAAGAGACAAAACCTGTGTTGGAAGAGCTCACCTCTGCCCGGATACGGACTGTAATGATCACAGGTACAGCCGCACAGTATATCACAGAAACAGGGGCACCTTGGAGGCACACAGGGAGGGATCACGTAACAAATATTGTACCAATGTCAAGGCTTCGATCTAGGCTGTTGGAAACAAAAGGGCAAGCTACTTATCAAGTGCCCATCCCATGAGGCAAGAGACAACCAATTAGTCAAGCAGTGTAATACATGTTTTGAGATACACAAATTGGGGCAGTCTGAGGGCTGGCATGGTGATACATGCCATCACATAGGAGTCTGAAGCAGGAGAATTTCCACAAGTTTGAGGTTAGCCATGAGGATATAGTGAGTCTGGGGGCAGATTGAATTTCAGAATGAGACCTTGTCTAAGAAAAAAGAAAAAAAGAAAACAAAACCAACCGACCGAATAACAACGAACACCGAGGGGCTGGAAAGATGGCTCAGCCGTTTAGGTACTTGTTGCTCTTCCAGAGGTCTAGGGTTCAGTTTCCAGCACCCAGAAACTCACAGCCATGAGTAACTCCAGCTTCTGGGGATCTGATTCTCCTGGCCTCCATAGGCACTAGGCATGCATATAACATACACATAGGTAAATCCTCATATACATAAAATAAAATTTAAAAAAATTAAAAAAAAATGTGACAAAACAACCCCCCCCCCCAATCCCAAATAGAGCAGCCTGGTCAAGTGTGTCTGACCATCTACTCTCGACAAGGTACTTAGGAGGAGCCTCTCTGATTGCTGGCATTTGGAATAAGAGCTGAATAACAAGAAGATATGGCCCATGCAAAGGCGATGGTTTTTATTGTCAAGTATTAGAAGAGGTATCTTAGTCAGTGTGGTCTATAAACTATGCTGACAGCCCATCAGCAACAGAATCTCTAGTTCCAGACAGAAAGAACACGTTGTCATCTTGACTCTAATGTGAAGCATCAGAGCTCTTATGAGGGGTTGGTGGGGAACGATCACTCCAGGGAAATACATGACATAACTTAACAAACATGCTTGGGCTTTTCAATAAGAAAGATATTACAGGTGAATAATTTATTTCCTAATTTGTATTTTACATGTCTTGCTTCCTTCTACTGTGCTTTAAGCCCCATTGCTTGTGTGATTGACACACATCCTTTCCAAAGCTCTAACTCTCTTGTGCACCTCCTGAACCGAAGGCGAGAGCTGGGGATTCTGGAGTCCTTCTGTTTTCCTCCATACTCATCTACTCCATGATTCTCGATCCCACAACCCACAGCACCGTGGAGACTTTGCTTTCCTCTTTTCTACGCTCCAGTCTGACTTCTAGGTCTTCCTGGGATAGTTTGGTAGACCTTGCTATTTTGAACATCTCTAGCAACTTACATTGCACATTCTTAGTTAGGGTTTAACGCTGCTATTCAAGTTGGGGGAGGAAAGTGTTGATTTGGTTTACACTTCTACACCAAGGTTCGTCACTGAAGGAAGTCAGGACAGGCAATCAAACAGGGCAAGCACCTGAAGGCAGAAGCTGATGCAGCAGCCATGAAGAAGTGCCAATTACTGGTTTGCTCCCAATGGCTTGCTAAGCATGCTTTCTTATAGAACACAGGACCACAAGCTCATGGATGGCATCATCTACATTGGGTTGAGCTCTTCCCCATCAGTCACTAATAATAAAATGCCCACAGGCTTTCCTACAGCCTCATTGATCTGATGGGGGCATTTCTTAATTGAGGCTCCCTTGTCCTACAGGAATTTAGCTTGTGTCAAGTTGACGTAAGAGTATCCAGTGCATAGTGTTCCCAGTCTATCTTCAGCCTTCTGTGGGGGGTGTATGGATATGAGCTAGTCACTCTGTAGTTGAGTCTTTAGTCCCTTTTATCCTTGTGTTGAAAATTCTGCTCTGTCCTTTGAGTATTTTTCATTTCTTCTTTATTGGATGGAGGGCACAATGCTTTCTGACTTCTCACAAGTCTTTACAACAACTTTCTTTGTCTTCATGGGGGCAGATAAGTTTTTTGCTAGTGGCCTGTGAGTGAATGGTGTTTTTGTCTTCTGAGTCTGGTATTATAAAACATAATACCAGCCCATTATAGGAAACACAGTCTTCACCTACACATAATATTTCTTCTTTAACGTTGGAGCTTTGATATATTAACTGGGCATACTCAGATATTTTTCTTTTTCTTTTTTTTTTTTTCACTAATACAGTCTGGAACAGAGCGTTTTTAATATGATTTTCTTCCTCTGAAGAAAATACTCTCTATTGTTTGTTTAATTATTGCCATTGTTCTCCCTTCCTTATATTTTTACCCAGGATTTCTATTTTTCACTTGACAGGTTATTACAGGTCTGTGACAGCCTCCTGGATCTGTTCTCTCACTCTCTTACCTATTTTTTAAAATAATTATTGTAGTTTTATAATCTTGCTCTCTTTAAAGTTTGAGGAGGGGTTCACTTAACTTCCCCAAATTGTGATGTACTTCCCAATAATGAACAATGATCATTATCTCCTTCAGATCCCTGTTGGAGTTGAGAAGTGCTTTGATTGTGTCTCCATATGGGGGTGGGGTTAGACACATCCTCACTCTGGGCCTTGCTCTGGTACAGCCAGACGCCCCCATTCCAGACATCTCCCTGGTACAGCCAGACACCCCACTCTTGGCATCTCCGGGTTCAGCATTTGAATTTCCTTCCTGTTTTCAGTCTTGAAAACTCCAGTTTCACCTGTCTCCAGCAGTTGCTACCTAGCCAGGCCGATGCTCTGTTTTGTATTTTCCTGGGCAGCTGTTGTGACCTCTAGATGGCTACAGGTTTTGCAGGTTCCCTGCCATATCAGTAGGTGGTTCATCCTACTCAGTAGATCTTCTTTAGTCCTCCTGGTTCTTATGACAAGTCTGCTGTCATTTTCGAGCATTATTCTACTGTGTGCAATGGGCTACTTTTCTCTTACAGCCTTTTTCTTTTATCTTTGACTTTCTGCTGTGTGACTATTGTATGTCTGGAGGGTAGTTCTCATTGAATTTAACATATTTGGGGTTCTCTGGAATCCTTGGATTTCATAAATTGAAATCTCTTACAGGCTTTTGGGAGTTTTCTACACACACACACACACACACACACACACACACACACACTTCAATCTTTTTATCCTCTCCTTAGTCTCTACTGATAAGAATGGAAGTCCTTTTAATAACCCAAGCCTCTGTTCATTTAAAACAGTGCTCTTTGTTCTCCAATGTGTGAGACTTTCCCCTGAGTGCATCTAGTTTATTTTTTAAAAAATCTAGTGGATAAAAAAATTCAAAAAATTCAACTTATATTTTCATTTCTAAGTTATCTATTACAACCATACATATTAATTTGCTGAATCTTTGTTTTTATAAATGCTAACAATGACCATGTAAAGGAGGCTTATAGTAACTTCTTTTTAAATTTTTATTTATTGTCATATTGCGTGTATTATGTGTGTGTTATGGCGCGTGTGTGAAGATCAGAGGACATGTTTATGGAGTTCATTCTGTCTTTCCACATTTATGAGGGTTCCATGCCTAAAGCTCAAATAGTAATAGCTTTTTAAGATCATTATCTAATCATTTCAATGCATGAATCAATTGAGGATTGGCAGTGTTGGTACTGATTGCTTTTTTTAGACATTGACAATTGACCAGTTTTATTGTTACTGAGTATACCAAATGTTGATTCCACTAATACCAAGTGTAGAATGCTCAGTCCTCCCAACCCCTGTCTGTTCTGGAACTCAGAGATCTGCCTGCTTCTGCCTCTGGAGTGGGACTGAAGGTGTGCGCCATCACCACTCAGCTTCAGTCTTTTCTTGTTTTAGTCAATAGTTGGCCGTCAGTTCTGTTTTGTCTATTATAAGTTGTAGTTTCAGTATTAGCTTAAATTTGAAGCGTTTTGCTATTTTTCATCTCTGGAAAATGGCAAGAGAGTGACACCTCATAATTTAGTTCTTTTTTTTTGTTTGTTTGTTTTTTGTTTTTTGTTTTTTTGAGACAGGGTTTCTCTTTGTAGCCCTGGCTGTCCTGGAACTCACTCTGTAGACCAGGCTGGCCTCAAAGTCAGAAATCCACCTGCCTCTGCCTCCCAAGTGCTGGGATTAAAGGCGTGTGCCACCACTGCCTGGCTTAGTTCTTGAAACATGTTCCCCCCCCCCCATTGGTCTGCTCCACATGTGTCCCTGATCCACATGTGTAGAGCCTGAGACTTAACTGCTCAAACACTGAGTTAGCTCTTTTCTGCAGCCTTTGTCTTCCTATGGTTTTCCTGATAGTTTCCACTTTCCAAGAACCCCTCTGCCTCCTTTTTTTTTTTACCTGCTCTAGGCAGAAATACTATGTCTCTCTTGGTTGTAGCTGTCTGAACAGTTTGGAGAACATACTAGAACACATACTCAAGCCACACATTTTAGAGGAAAGAGGTAAGCATTGAGAAATTCATCCCTTGTTAGTTTGCTTCTCCGATTCTGATCCCTTTCACAGTTGGCCGGCGTTTGTTGACTTTCTGAGGTCCTCAGGTGATTGCCTTGTGTTTGTTGTCTGGTTTTCTGTTGTAATCACTCTGGGAGATAGATGACAGTGGACTTACTCTATTTCTACCAGGAGAGGAGCCACCAGGTATATGATATTAAGCCAAAAGGCTTCCTACACATTTCTAAAGATTGTAACCAATGGCAAAAATACATTTAAAAAATTCCTTCCTGCTTGCTGACAAAAATATCCCAGTAATTTATGAAGTAACATGATGAAAAAGAGAACCAGAGAAAGGATTATGAAGCTCCTGGTCAGGCTGAAATGACCTCATAATTATCTTCATACCTAATACAAGAATGGAACCCTTAGAGAGTTTCTTAAATCCTGTGTATACTGGTGCATTCTCTCCATCATCGTCTTGGGATATTCTTTCTTCATTCTAGGTGATAATCTTCAGACTGCAATAACAGTGGCCCGGAAGTCTGGAATGGTTTCTGAAGGCCAGAAAGTCATTCTTGTTGAGGCGAATGAAGCCACTGGTTCTTCATCAGCATCTCTCTCTTGGAAATTAGTGGAAGAGAAGAAACATGGTCTATTTGGGAGTCAGGTATATCTAACACAAGCACGCTGCTGTATTTTCTGGCTCACCATGCAGTGATGATGGTCATAGTTGTGACTAGCTCAAGTTTTGAGGCAACTTCAAGTCAATGAGCTTCTCCAGGTGTTTAACAAATTATGAACCCAATTATGCCAATTTTCTGTACTCTTCCTACTTCTAAGCTTTAGACTTCCTTGGCTTCTGACAGTAATTATTCTTTTTACTCTTAGGAAACTTTTGGGTTCTTACTAGAAAGGGCACAGTAAGTAGAGCTGTGACTTTAACTTCCCACATTGTCCCTTACCACCCCATTGGGTTCAAAGGGGACTTAGTCACTTGGTCAACCTCCTGTGTGCACTAGATAATCAGACTATGTCTTCAAGGTAGGAAAAAATTGTTCATTTATCTCCAGTCTTGTTAGTATTCTATTTCCATTGTATTTTTACAGAACAACATTAATTCTGTTAGAAAAAGAAGCCCAACAAACTTTCACTTCCAGGAGAGAGTTGTTACCTTGCAATGCTCTTGTATCTGACACTTGAAATTCATGAAGTGCGCACATCACACAGAGATCACATTGAGATAAGAACAGGACATAAGTATGAGCTGTTTTTATCTGCCAGTGGCTGTGGTGTGTGAAGATCAGTCCAGCAAAGAATCAGGAGTTCTCTGAGGGATCAGGGCTGGAATGTGACTTTTAAAGAAAGACCCTGGTCTAACTTCAGTCCTTGCTGTCAGATATGCTTGTGGTCCTGACCACTCTAGCCATCGAGGAAGAGAATAGAACAGTTGCACCTTGCTTTGCAGGACACCTATATCAACATCAGAGAAGAAGTCCCAGAAAATGGCAGAGAAGGTAATTACCATTTTGCCCTGAGTGGAAAATCCTTCCATGTTATAAGCCAACATTTCAGCAGCTTATTGCCAAAGGTGAGTTTTACGGGAAGCAATGACATTTCTGTGCAGATGATGAATACGTCATTTATACAGCATGACCCCCAAAGAGTTTCAGTGTTGGGAATGGATAAAACAAAACCCAAAAGAAACAAAACAAAACAAAAACTAGCTATTTGTATATATCACAAAAGAGGGAATGGTTTTTTTGCAAAGTTACTATTGTTTCCCATTAGATTTGAAAATAATAAACATGAGGAGTGAACTTTCTACAAGCTCTAGGAAAATGTGGCAGCAAGGAGGATTGGGATTGGGCATTGCACGGCTCTTACCATGTTGCCATGGCGAAGGGATTTCACAGTATAGTAAGAACTCAGCAGTGGAACAGAAAGGCAGGAAAAGATAGGAGAGTACCATTATGTTTGTGTAGAAGACCCCTTTTCTGAAGGGGCCAAACTTAAACTATTTTTACAAGGAATAAATTCATAATGGGGGAAAGTAACTAATTCATAAACAAATAGACTTTGACTATATGCTGAACTGAGTTTACAGCCACAGAGAGCAAGGGGCACATTGCTGTCATACAGAAGAATTTAAAGTGTGGAGAAGAGAAACCAGTGCAGGATATGATGCCCTCAAACCACCCATGTTACAGGGTTCATTAAGGGATAGAAGTTGAGTTTCAAAAATGGTCAAGCCCAGATAACATGACCAAAGCACAAATAGTCTTTATCTTATCACCTGGTTATTTTCTGCTAGTTAGGAACAGTTTTCTGGGAAACAGTTGTGTCTTTGCCTTCTCCTGGGTCTTTCTGTATTTCCCTGTTGTAATGTATCAGATTTCATTGGTTCAATTTTCTGTGATGCTCAAGATTTTTCAGCATTTGACAGAGAAGGCAGTATTCCTCATGGCTGCTGGGTTCAATTGCATACAGCATTAAAAAAATAAACTATTTTTATAAATACTTACATTTTGCTTTCACTGGGTTTATTTGTTAACAAAAGTCTCAATGTCCATCTTAAAATACAAAGAAAAAGAAGAGGAGGATGAGAAGGAGGAAGAGGAGGAACAGGGGGAAGAGAAGGAAAAGGAGAAGGGGGAGGAAAAGGAGGAGGAATTATTTTATTGAGAAAAACTTTTACTATTCATGAATACCACCAGGCAATGTTCTATATTTTGTGTGTGCTTAACTGCCATAATAAAACATTTTTCCTTTCTCTCTCTCTCTCTCTCTCTCTCTCTCTCTCTCTCTTTCTCTCTCCTTTCTTTCTTTCTTTCTTTCTTTCTTTCTTTCTTTCTTTCTTTCTTTCTTTTGCCTGTTGTTGTTGTAGATACTAATCAATGGGACCATCTTTGCAAGAATGTCTCCTGGGCAAAAGTCAAACCTGGTGGAAGAATTCCAGAAACTGGAGTAAGTGATTTTTGCCCATGATGAAGTGATGGAGGTGTGGCAGTCAGGGGGAATGGGAGAGGCTTGAAGCAATGGAGGCCTTAGTAAAGTGGATGGAAGAGGCACAGGGCGCTGAGGAGATAGATTAGGGCAGGGGTTCTTACCCTGGGCAGATGATAGCCACTGGGAAACTTAGAAAAAGTAGAAGATCTGTTCTACACTTTCCAGTGGAACTGACTTAATTGTCATATGAGGCTGGAACACCATGTTTTTATTTTTTAAACTTTTATTTTTTTATGTATGTTACATGCTGACCACAGTTTCCCCTACCCCAATCCCTTCCGGTTTCCTCTCCACCTCTCTTCTTCCCTAGATCCTCTTCTCTTTCATTATTTAAAAAAAAAAATAGCAGGCCTCCCAGGGATATCATCTGAGCATGGCATAAGAAATTACAGTAAAGCTAGGTACAAACCCTCATATCAAGGTTGGACAAGGTGACCCAGTAGGAGGACAGGGGTCCCAATCATAGGCAAAAGCGTAAGAGACATCCCCACTCCCACTTTTGGAGATCCCATCAAAGTATCAACCCATACACTCATAACATATATGCAGAGGACCTAGCTTGGATCCCTACAGGGTCCATGATTATCAATTCAGTTCCTGTGAGCCCCAGGAACCCTGCTTAGTTGATTCTTTTGGTCCTCAACACACTATTTTTTGTAAATCTCCTCACATAAGTCATTGTTGCACCCAAAGCTAAAAACTGTTGTATGAGTTTACAGGGTCACAAAAGGATACTGTGTGAGTGAGACAGGAAGGGTATGAGCTCAGCCACTGAAGGACCAAGAATTTAGGCTTTGTATTCATAATCTATCACCACAATTATAACAGAGAGGATCATCAAATACCTCAAGATTAAAATATTCTTATGCTAAAGCATCTTTCTATCACATCATTAGGACACGTCAATACCGAGAGTCTCTATTTACAGATGAAATGAATGTCTACCTTTTTGACAACACATTTCCTTTTAAGGAAATCTCATGGTGGATCACGTCAATGTGACCCCCATTCTAACTCCATCTTCCCAATTACATGGTCTAGTCTTGAAGGCAGCTTTTCTGCTTAGAAAGCCATGTCTTCTCGTGGTTGAAAACCATGAAGGGATTCAGAGTAAGCTGGCTACCAATAGCAGTGTAAAAGCAAATACAAAACATCCTGTGAGTACTTGAACTAAGAAACCAACCATTCATAATCTTAGCCAACAGTTCCAGACACGAGTATTCACCCAACCATCAATGCATGCGGAAGCAGAACTCTGCTCTCTTTCTTCAACATCTGGGCCTGGTGCTTCATGACCACCGGCAGGGTGCATTTCCTCCAAAACCCAGTGCTCATGATTATGACTTTACTAGTCACTTTCCAGCCTAACAACTACTGTTATAAATGGCAAAGCGAGAAGACAAAAACCCAGATCTGGTTTCTAGATAAAATCCTGCAACCTCCTGACTGTGCTGTCTCTTCACATAGCTGTGATCATTAATGTTTTTGTGGAGGGGAGTGCCTATGAAGTGCCTACCCAGTGATATCCTAGATTTTTCATCCATTGTGGTAACTGTGCGGTTACACATTGCATTGACCAGTCTCTTAGGGCAAACATCCTTACAATAAAAAGTTTAAACCCTTAAGTAAGGTTGGTTACCCTTTTTTATTTTTAACTAGAGAAAGTAGCTTTATGAATAAACCAGCCTTGATCTCTACAATTCAACTCACTTGGTCTTCTTCTTCTTTTTTTTTTTTTTAAAGCTACTTTGTAGGTATGTGTGGAGATGGCGCCAATGACTGTGGGGTAAGTCGCTACCGGCTTGGGGGCCACAATTTCTCAAAAATACTTGGGATGGATGTCTTTTTATGGATGGATAAACTGACACCAAGGACTTGGGAAGGTTTTGACCAAAGCCACTAAATGACCCAATGGTACACTAAATAACGTCCAGCTTGGTTCTAGAACCCTTTCCTCCTTGGTAGGTATCTAATGCCATCTCTTTCTGAAATGACAGGCAGGGTAAAGTCTGGTTTGGGGGAGGTTACCTTGTGGCCAGCTTGTGTGTGTGTGTGTGTGTGTGTGTGTGTGTGTGTGTGTGTGTGTACGTAGGCAACAAATGGACTCTTTGCTTTCAGGCTCTGAAGATGGCTCATGTTGGCATCTCTTTATCAGAGCAGGAGGCATCGGTGGCCTCTCCTTTCACTTCCAAAACTCCAAACATCGAATGCGTGCCGCATCTCATCAAGTAAGAGCTTGCTTCCCCGGTATTATTTTCTCTTTTGACTTCTGGGTGCAGATAATATTATTCTTCTAGGGAAAAGCAGAAGAGCTGTGTGTAGAAAGGGTGCTTTCTGTAAAAATATAAACATTCTCCTGCCTAATGGATTTCAAAAGAGTTGTAAATAACGTTGGGGGGGGTGGGCAGAAAATAATGTTGGGAGAACAGCGCTGTTTCCAATACAAGTCACTGATTATTACCTCCCTGGCAGAGCCAATGACAGCAGCAGGACCTGGTTTGAGGATCAGGTCTTTAACCAATAGGAGGTTATTACACCAAGTAAATTAAAGTCCCAGCCCCAATCCAAATAAAATAGAAAGAAGTGGTAATTTACATGCCATCTGTTTTTTCCTTGAATATTATATTCGTTCAGCACCAGCCGACAACAGGGCAAAGAAAGGAGCATGCTCATTGTGTCTAGTCTATTTCAATCTGATGCACAGGTGATTTGAGTGTACACATCATTTTTGGTGCAGGAAAAGTTAGAATTTCCGAGGTGAAATTTGGATCAAACGTTTGCCAGATTCCCCAAGCACTTGCTTGAATGTGCTCCCAGGCTTTATTTACTCCCCTTAGTTCACAGATGCAGAAACTGAGGCAGGGGAGTGATCTTCCAAATCATATTAGCACATGCATGTGAGGTCTGAGACTGGCTCCCAGGTTGCTCTGAGTTCAAGAGCTGAAACAATTTCATGCACAGTGGACAAAAGTAACTGTAAATCAGAGTCCAAGTCCATTGCTGGGTCAAGCCTGTGGACACTGGCCGGAACTGCTTTTTTCCAAACAACCAGGCATTTGGCTCCCACTGGCTCAAGGCTGTGCGCGGTTGGAGACGAGCTATCATATAACCAGATGTCTGGCTTTTTATCTATTTTTGTGGTTCTAAAGTTCAGATGAAAAAAAAAAAAAAAAAAAAAAAAAGGACAGAATAACACCCGGTTTCTCTCCACCACTTTCCTCAAACCCTCCATTCCCTTTCTCCCACAGGGAAGGCCGCGCAGCTCTCGTTACGTCCTTTTGCATGTTTAAGTACATGGCCCTGTACAGCATGATTCAGTATGTTGGTGTTCTGCTGCTCTACTGGGTATGACTTGGGACTAAGCCTCGTTTAGTGAGAACGAAAGCAAGTAGTTGAGCCAGTGGGAGCTAAATCAAGGATCCCTCTAAAAGTGTCCCCGAGAGCTCACAAAGTAAGTCAGGGCTAGACAGACCTGCAGGACAAGCTGTGACTCTCTGATATAAAAACACAACGACAAGTGACAGCTGAGGGACAGAATATAATGCCATTTTATTCTCCTTGTCACTTTTGTCCCTGTGGACCAGGTATCTGCTTTCCCAATTCTATTTATTAAAGACTGCATTCTAGTCCTGGAGTAATGCTTTAATAACTGGTGTTCTAGCTTGATTCTCTGTTACTGGGATAAAATATGAGCCAAAGCCACTCAGGGGAGGAAAGAGATTGTTTGGCTTATAGGCTTCTGCCCATCACTGAAGGGAATAAATAGAGTAACTTAAGGCAGAAGTGGGAAGCAGAGACCAGTGGAGGAACACTGCTCACAGGCTTGTTTTCCCTGGCTTGCTCAGCTACTTTACATACATAGCCTAGTCCTGCTTTCCCAGGGATGGCCCAGGCCACAGTGGACTGGGTCTTCCTTTATCAATTAACAACCAAGGAAACATCCCACTGACCTGTCCACAGGCTAATCTGATGGAGGCAATTCAACTCCTCAGCTGAGGTTCCTTTTCCTAGACTCGTCAAGTTGACAACCAACATTAGTCATCACAGCAGACTTCCATCACAGCAGCCTTCCCTTGGCAGTTTCAGGGGTGTGACTCTCCAGCTACCCGCCGGGCACACCCAAACATGAATGGGAAAAACATACAGTAGCCGTACGCACTTATGTACCAAATAGATACAGGAACTGGAGATAACCCAGGAACGTAGATAATAGATAATAGAAAAACAAACGAGCAAGGAAATAGCACCAAGCTTTGCATATATCCTACCTTCATGTTATGCGATTAATTTAGTGGTGAAGTGGGTTTTTTTTTTTTTTTTTTTTTTTTTTTTTTGTGGTGTGTTTAACATCTAGATCTTAACAATCATGAAAGCTTAGCAATTGACTGTCAAGGGAAAATAACCTACCAGCTCTCATTCTCATTCCCTGTGTACACAGATCTGAAATTGGCGAGTCATGATATAAAAATAAACACATGTATCATGTGGTGGCTCGTATCATTTAACAGGGTAGAAAAGGAGAACTGAGGTCGCTATCGAGTGTGATTGCAGTGTGCGAGCTCACTCTCCAGCACCAAGGAAAGCGGCCGTCCCTGCAGACCAACCTCTTCGCTTCTTATTTGCTCTCTCCTCAGTTCAAGCTTCTGGTCTCAAAACCTTGCTCTCAGATAGGTTTTCAGCCTCTCTGATGAGGGCACTGGAGGTTAAGCTGCTTGTGGGAATATGATCCTATTTCGGAATCCCAAACAGTTTATTACCCTCAGAAGTATAATTCAACATGGTATACTATGATCTCCTTTCTTCTCTAGTGCGAGAGCAGGGAAGCAACATGCCTGAAGTCAGAACTTTTGCAAGAACAGCGAGACAATTTATTAACAGTGTATAACATCTCACCTAACAATACCCAAGACACATGTTGTGAATTCAGTTGCTCTGACTTTCCATCAGTGAAAACTGTAAGATTATCAAACAGCTGTTACATGTGACTACTGGGGATGCATGGTTTATTGAGTTACACCAAACCCGCACCTTCTGTTAATCATCAGAAAAGGGACAAGACAGATCTAGCAGGTGATCCCCTTAGCTCTGGGTATCACGGATGCAGGGGAACCTGTCTGAGAAGCACACATAGGAAGCTCTCCTGTAGCTAGAGGCTTTCATAGACATGGGTCTTACTACCCTCCATAGCCTCCACCACTCATCAACCCAAACAGCCCCGAAACCATGCCATGTCCTTAGTAAGCTGCTTGAAAAATTCAGGTTGTAGGGAGACACAATGCAATTCTTGTTAAGCTTCACCCACAACCTTGTCATTCTTTAATCTGCTTTCCTTTTGGTTTCCAGAAGACAAACAGCCTCTCAAATTACCAGTTTCTATTCCAGGATCTGGCCATCACGACTCTTATTGGTGTAACAAGTAAGAACATTTTAACACTTTCTTCCTGGAGATGCTTCTTCCTACTGCCTTCCCTCCACCCCAGGAAAGGCTGTCTGTCAGCAGCAGGATTGTATAGCTTAGTCCCAGAGATGGGGTGTGGCCATAGAATATTCAATTCTATTAAAAGAAAATGTTAAGAAAGGGAAAAACTAGCCTTTTGCCTTTCCCTTGAAATATAGAGCTTCTATAAATGGGCATTAATCAACCAGAATGAAAAAGCACGTGGAAAATGGGAAATGACTTTGGTGTGCTTTTTCTGGTGTAGATGCAGTTGAAATGTGCTTCGCTTGTAAAGCTGAATGGCTTTGATCTTTATGACCTCCGAATTGCTGCCTTTTGCCATGGAAAGTGGCACTTAAGGGCAATTCTGCCATCTTAATGCTCCTGCCTCCCACCTTTCTAATGAGTATGTGGATTGTCTCCTACACAGGGAAAAATTTCAACTTATGAATGCATTTTCAAGCTATTTTAGGTTTCTAGCCATGTTGAGACAAAGGTACAGAAATTTCCTTTGTACCTATCCCTTCCGAGTGTACACAGCTCCCCCCCTATTGCAAGCCTCATCCCTGCCCCAACGTAGACACATTGACCTCTGCACATCTATACATTACAATCCCCCCCCACCCCCAAAGCTCATACTTTTTGGCTTTACTCTTAGTCTCGAACTCTGAGTTTGGACATGTCGTATGACAGATATCTCTCATTGTGCTACCATACAGAATGTTTACCTCCAAAAATGTTTTATGCTTTATTTTTTGTTCTTCCTCCCCCCAAACTTCTGACAACCACGGTGGTCTTTTAACAGCCTCTACATCTTTACAGAAACTTCTGCAGTTGGAATTATATACTCATCAGGCCTTTCAGATCAGCCTCTTTCATATAAGAAGTCTACACATTTGAGGTTTCTACACACCTTACATAATTTGGCATCTGCCTCTTTAGTGTGCTGACTGATAGTCTTTTGTCTCTGTGGCACAGTTTATTTCTCTATTTGCCTACTGAAGAACAACTCTGTTGCTTTCAAGTTTTGACAGGTTAAGACAAAAGCTGCCTTGAACATCTGCGTGTAGGGTTTTGTGTGAACATGGGTTTTCAATTCCACTGCCCACTTTCCTTTGAAAGTTCAGCAGCAGTAGGCATCCTTCATGAGTCACCCCAGGCATTGCTGTCTGGGAGGGTGCAAACAACTAACTTGCTACAAAGGTATGGCTCTTTTTACATGTGCAATGTTCTTGCTTTGATGCCTTTTCTTCCATAATTTTAACAGCTCTCATGAAATGCATTCCAAAACCATGCACAGAAATACACAAAGACGTCTCAGGTGGAGGAAGTGATAACTCCACTCAGCCACTTCCCTGTGGCTGCCAAAGTTCTCCATGCCTGTCTGCAGTCAGTAGCAATGGCCACTTCTCCTCAAGCACCGGCCTCTCAACATCACCCTCTCCTCAAATGGTTTCTTTCCTTTCGCTTTAGTGATACAACACTCTCCTGTTCATCTACAGCTTAACTGACACAGGTTCCGTTTCTTTCTTTTTTAATCCCCTTAAATCCTATTCTCGGAGCATCTTGACTTCAGCCTGCACCTTGTCTCTAAGGGATGTCAACTAGTCACAGGACTTTAAAGTCATCTCTCTGGGATGAATCCTTAGTTTACATCTCCAGACAAGATGATTATCAGGAGCTTTGGAAGGAAGAAGCATCCAGCTTTGCATATTTAGCAGGGCCTGCACATGACATAGTTGAGCTAAACTCAATTCTTCCAGACCTAGTTATGTGAACTTATTGAGTGGCTTGTTTGTGCTACTTAATGCTCCAGGCCTTTGGGATATGTCAGTGAAACAAGAGACGAGAAACAACACTGTCCTTTTCCTCATATGTCTTACAGTTTATGAGATAGAATCACTATCTCCCTAGTTACTCAAAGTCTGATAGTAATTCTGAGTTTTTCTCTTTTCTCCAGTCTTTCTATCTAACACATATAAAGTTCTGTAGTGAGTGTTTGAGTAGGAATGCCCCCCCCCAGAGGGTTGTATATTTAAATTCTTGGTCACTAGGGGATGGCACTACCTGAGAGAGATTAGGAGGTGTGGCCTTGTTGAAGGAAGTATATTACTGAGATGGGCTTTGGGGTTTCAAAAGCCCAAGCCAGGCCCAATGTTGCTCTCTTCCTGCTGCCCAAGGTTCTGGATGTTGAACTCTCAGCTACCTCTCCAGCACCATGTCTGCCTGTGTGCCTCACTCCCCACTCTGATGATAATGGACTAAACCTCTGGATTGTAAGCCAGCCCTAATGAAATGCTTTCCTTTATAAGAGTTGCCATGGCCACGTGTCTTTTCACATTACATCCCGGCTCCCTTCCTGCCCATGAACGATAACCAATCTCTCCTATTTTGTTGGATGGGCCAGGCCAGCATTGTCCATATAATTGCTCTGGCTTTCTTTCTTGGCTTGCTGACAACCCCATCTGTCTTTTTAAAAAGTTACATAGAAAGTCACAGGCTGCCCTAAAGCATTTCTATGCAAACTGTCTTTGGTGGTTCCGTTTACCTTTCACACAGTATAGTTTTTGTTAAAATGTAAATATTATGATGTCACTCTTTTGCTTAAGATGGTCCAGTATGGTCTGGCAAGATGGGTCAACAGGTAAAAATGCTTGCCTTGCAAGCCTGGAGATGTGGGTTCAGTCCCTGACACCCACACGAAAGTGGGAGGAAAAAAATAAAACCACTCCAGAGAGATGTCCTCTGATCACACACATGCACTGCTGACACATGCCCTCCTGCCACAATAACAGTAGTAAAAAAGTGCAAACAGAAGTTTTTTAGTAACTTCTCATTCCATGTAATCCAAATCTTACATGACTGGGGTCCTGCCTGCATCAACACCACCTCTGATCATATTACCACCTCCATGAGACACACAGGCAGACATGATGCTAAAGAAGTAGCTGAAAGTTTTACATTTTGATCTGAAGGCAGCAAAAAGAGAGTGACATGTGGGTGCCTGGTACCTGCAGAGACCAGAAAAGTGTGTTGGATCCCATGAAACTTGAGTGACAGATGGTTGTGAGCCTCTGTGTGGGTGTTGGCAATCAAACCCAGGTCCTCTGCAAGAGCATCCAATGCTTGTAACCACTGAACCATCTCTCTAACTCCAATGTTTTCTTTATCACATTCACCCTCTCCTCAAACTCCTCCCTGCTCTACTTTTCTTCTCTCCCAAACCAACTTAGTATCCTTTAAAAGAATAAACCCATCAAGACTGATGTGTGCTGGACAAATAAATATTCTTATATGCGCATCCTAACACTGGAACATAGCTGACTTAGTTGGGGATACACTCTTAGAGAAAACTCGCTCCATTTCTCCCAGTAGCTATCAATTGCCAATAGTTCCTCAACTAGGGGTAGCACTTTATGCCCAATTCCCATTCTGTGATGGGGTTTGGTGTCTGCCATGACTGCTGTGAGCTCACATGTGCAACTGCCCTGTGTCCAGAAGACACTGTTTCATTACCGTCATCTCTCAGCTCTTGCTGTATAGCCTTTCTGTCTCCTCCCACCACAGCCCCCTCATTTGCAAAGATTCTAGAGATTTTGGAGAACGGGCCGTGACACAGATGCCCCATTTAGGGCTAAGCATTCCCCAGTCCCTTAGTCTCTGCTCTGATCAGTTGTAGTATGTCTCTCTGTGTTAATTACCATCTGGTACAAAAAGAAGCTTCTCACATGGAGGCTTGACACGTGCATTAATCGTTCGACTCTGATGATTAAGAACCCAACAGTTTCCTGCTCTCATACACGCAAACCTTGGTTTTATTTTGTAGTGAATCTGAATGGTGCCAACCCAAAGCTCGTGCCCTTCAGACCTGCGGGGCGGCTGATCTCACCGCCTCTGCTGCTCTCCGTTATCCTCAACATTCTTCTCAGTTTGGCCATGCACATTGTGGGCTTCATCCTGGTACAGAAGCAGCCTTGGTATATCACAGAGTTTCACAGGTATCAGCGTGGCCTCAAATCTAGCTCCCTGAAGTCTGATTTCTGTCAAACATCATCTGGCCCAAATGAAGGGAGGCAAAGGAGTCTTCACCTACCAAGGGTGTTAATTCCCTTAAATCCTTTGGGGGAAATTACCAACAATCATTTGTCCTTTTATTACATGCTTTGGCCTGTGTTGCTTAATAATGAGGGTGGTTAGGGGTTATAACTTTCCTGGTTTGTCCCACTTTAAGGGGCCTGGTTTAAAGTCCAATGAAATGATCAAAATCTTTTCCTTTCAAAACTGCCCTGTTCAATAATAAAGTATATGTTACCCCATGTGTTAATGAACAGTTCTTAAGTCTCTTAAGAGAAGAATCACAATTCCCTCTTCTCTACCCCTGTTTCTTTCATATACACGATGGATGAACAGCTTAATGAACAAGTAGCAGTTGAATCTGCCTCTGTATGTACCTACCCATTCATACAAAATTATAGATCTGTCTGTGCTTATTTTTTCTTGTGTTTTCTTTACCAATGAACAATTATGAGATACTGGATATCTGCTCTTAACAGTGTTTACCATGGTGACCTGCAGATGCAAATGTGTTCTGAGAACTCCATTGGCTTTTTTGGTTTTCTTTGTAGTGTCTGTCCAGTGAGAAATGAGAGCGTCTCAGCCTTAACCACACCTCCCAATATTCCTGAGAAAACCAGAAGTAACAGCACCTTTGCGAGTTTTGAGAATACTACAATATGGTTTTTGGGAACAATCAACTGTATCATTGTGGCTCTTGTATTCTCTAAAGGAAAACCATTTAGGCAGCCCACCTATACAAACTGTGAGTGACACTGTGTGCTGATCATAAGAGGGACGATTATTAACCATTGCTGATCATAAGAACAAGCGTGCTCAGGCCTCTCAGGAAGGAAGCAACTGCACAACACAGTCTCAGTTAGATTCCCTTCACTTCTACCCAGAGCTCTGAAAAAACACTACAGCCTCATTTCCCTGCATATCTCTTCCTATTAAAGAAATTCTTTTATCATACCACGTTTCTACCCAACATTGTCTTTAGGTGATATCTCTTGGGATCAATCTCAGTTGGGAAGCTCAATGTAAAGACCAGTCTTGTGACCATCTATTAGAATTCACCCTGGG
Source organism: Arvicanthis niloticus (assembly GCF_011762505.2). Classification (NCBI taxonomy): domain Eukaryota; kingdom Metazoa; phylum Chordata; class Mammalia; order Rodentia; family Muridae; genus Arvicanthis; species Arvicanthis niloticus. The sequence continues at coordinate 16,096,671 of NC_047669.1, read as the reverse complement.
GACATGAGAAGGGTCACAGCCCTTAGGTGGGACTTGGTGTCATGAAGGCTGGTCAGGATGGCATTGTTTAGTGGCAGACTAGGAGTAGGTCTAGCCACAAGGAATCTCAACATACAACATTGTGGACACTCGTGGCTGGAATAATTTGAGGCAGAAAAAGGTTCTTTAGGAGAAGTCCATGTCTTTCTTAGTCTCTGAGACATATATTTGTATATTGATACTAACCCTCTAATTGTAAAAATTCAGAAGCACAAATTGAAGGATCAATATCCTCACTATGAAGTTGTTCCAGGAAGATTAATTTTTTTCTTTATCCCCATTGGGATGAAGAAGTTGTTGAATGTCCATCTTTATATAATCATACTTTAAAATCTCATGTATTTATGGCATTCTTGATTTTCCAGAAGTGGATTTGAGGCAGAAGACTTGTATTAGGACAAGATACCTGAATGTCTTTAAAAGCTTATCAAAGGGATATTTTGCCATTGTGATTCTATATATATATATTTATTTATTACCTGTAGTAATTGAAACATAACATAGATGTAAAAAAGACCCCCCCCCCAAGGACATACACGGAGATTGTAGAGGTGAGACCCATTGCATAGAAATGAGCACTGTCATTCATTATGCAGCATTTGAATGTAAAAGTCAAGGAAATGTAATCAGCATTAACCTAGAATATATCAGTGAATAGATGTGATACTTCCCCCATGAATTCTCAAAATGATAGCTTGTGTTCTTGTTTCCTCAGATATATTTGTCCTTGTGCTGATTTTACAGATGGGCGTATGTCTTTTCATTCTATTTGCGGATATCCCAGAGTTGCATAGGCGTTTGGATGTAAGTATCCTCTCTGGAAGATGACGATGTTAGTATTTTTGCTACCAGCCCCAGATAGCAGGTCACTGTTGTAACTAACAGGGGCTCCCAACACTGGCTGTATACTTTGGAAAAGGCAGAGTTTAAGAGAGTGCTGAATTATATCTATTTTTTTACTCAAGGTAATCAGGAAATAAGACTGCATCAAGTGTTATATTCTGGGACTAAACATAGCCTTAGAACAAGAATTGAGTCAGTTTTCATTGAAAACAAAATCCCCTGAAAGTTTGGTTAAAAAAAAAAAATCGGCTTATATATGCCTTGCTTTCAAAATGCTGTTTAAGGAAATTTTTTGCCTGCAACAGTCTTTAGATTAATTCTCAAATCTGTACTTACTTTAAAAAAACATGCTTTTCTGTGCTTTTTATACTTATATTTGAAAAGGTGCTGTTAGCGAGCCTCACTCTTCTATCTCAAGGTCGCTCTCTCTGACATTTTAAAAACATAACTGGAAACAATTTTGAAATCCTACAAGATACCATAATCTTACCTATTCAAGTGAGGGAAAGTGTATATACAATATATATATATATATGTATACGTGTATGTGTATATATGTATATATGACTCTCACAGACTGGCACAGTGGCAGAATAAAGGGGGTGTGGTTTTGTTTGGTGAGAACTTGTGTGGAATCTGTGACAGCAGGACTATGAAAGATGCTACAAAGAGGCATTATTCAGTTTAAAACCAAGCCTTTTTATTAAGTAAATATGGGCCTATTTTAGAAAATGTGGAATATTCAGGCAAGGAAAATTATAACATTATTATTCTTCCACCTTTTAAAATTCATGTACTGCAAGTGGGCTTTGCCTCAAATTTATGAAGTTTATTATGAATTGAATCATGCTGTTTCACAGTCTAAACGTGTGTATGTGTGTTACTAACAAATACACTCACATGGTTTAAAAGTTTTTAAAAATGTAAGTACAGTAAAACACCCTTTCCAACCTAGCTTCCCTCTGGAAGCAATGTATGACATTGTCTTTTTAAAACATATTTTTACACTTTATTTTATACATATGCAGAGAAGTACATGTATTTCTTATGTGTGTGAATCTTTTCCCACATTTTTACACGATGGTAGCAAACTACTCCATTTGTCACTGTTAGGAGATGTTGATGTCAAAATGGGATGTGCTATGCAAGAAATCTATTTATTGTAGGAGATATCTGTGGGAGGAAAGATCAAAGGCCAGAGAAAGTGAGAAGAGATGTCAGACCACCGTGAAGGCCAAACCCAATGGAGTGGAGAGGGGGGGAGGAGGGCCCCAGGAGAAGCATCTCAGTCCACGCTGACTTAAGGATTAAGCTGAGACCATCCATCAGGGGTGCCTGGCATCTTAGAGAAGCGAGCCTCACCAGAATCCATGTTCTTCTTACTTTTAGGCCCTGTGTAGCCCATGGGAAGTACAGCTTTGGGGTGGAGGTTGTCATAGATGTTGAGTATACTGTTTGGGATGGCCAATATTTATCTTCTCAGCAGCAGGAGATCTGAGTGGAACATTTTCATAGCTGTGTGTATTTATCTTCCCAGCAGCAGGAGAGCTGAGTGGAACGTTTTCATAGCTGTTATAACAACATACACAGTCCTGTACCTTGTTTCTTTCATGTAATGGTGTACTTTGGTAATTGTGCCATACTAAGACATAGCCTCTCTTATTATTTTTAATTATAACATAATATTTTATTATATATTTACACTATATTTTATGGTATAGATTGTGTATATATCATAACTTATATGCAATCCCCTATTATCTAACATGTAGCTGTTTCTAATTTGTTGCCCTTACAAAGACACAGAGGAAGAAGCATGAACAAATCTTTTCAGTCATGTACAAGTATATGCCAGGAGTAAATTCCTAAAAACGGATTTTAAATAATTTAGAGAACATCGTTCTCCATAGGATTGTATCAGTTTTTACTCCCATCAGCATATGGGATATTACATAAGACATGTAGTACACAACAGAGTTTACTTGGCTTCTCCATCCATCCATCCATTCATCCATCCATCCATCCATCCACTCATTTATCTATCCACCCATCCATCATTTATCCATCCACACATCATCCATCCATCCATCCATCCATCCACCCATCCATCTATCCATCAATCCATTCATCCATCCATTAGCTCATTAGAACTTAAATATCAGGCACTGTGCCTGAAGAAGGGTTGGAGGAAGACAGAGGAAGTATGGAAAGACTTTGGTTTGGCTTTGATGCACCTTTGGCTAGTACCTTCATGAGGGCACAGAACTGCCCTGAAAGAGCAGCCCTAACTTAGTACTCCAAGGGAGGGCTTGGATGAAGAGAAACATCGCACTGGAGGACAGAAGGTCACATTGTGACAGTGGAGGTTTCTCACATATGTCCTTAGAGATGTCTGGGAGTAAAGTGACATTCCTGAATTCCTTCTTCAAAACAACAACAACAACCACAACAACAACAACACCACCATCACCATGTGGATAAAAGGAGTTTACTATTATTTACTTTCATTTTAAAAAGACCAAAATGAGTAAATGTAGAAATTTTAGATAAAAGAAGGAGACTAAAAGAGAAAGAAAAGAAGATTCACAATTTACAAATGAACACCAGTTTTCTATACTTACTTATAAGTTCTTTAGTTCTTTATGTATACATAAAAGTATATGTATGCAATATATACTATACACACATGCCATTTATATTCTATGGGATGATGTGGGTGCTAGGAACTGAACTTTCAAGCCTTTGAGAGAAGTGCTCTTACCCCTGAACCATCGCTTGCGCATGTGTGTGTGTGCGTGTGTGTGTTTGCTGTGGTGTATAGCTTATACAAATATCCAGTGTGAGCATGGAAACTTTTTCCAGCATATTTGTTCGAGGACTAAATGTACTTCATCTTCTGTCAGCTGCTCTGCACTCCTGTCCTGTGGAGAATCTACATTCTCATCATGATCAGCTGCAACTTTGCTGTGTCCCTTGCTGTGGAGGTAAGTGCCCTCAGACTGTTTGCTGTGCGTGTGAGTGGGGCTCAGTTCTTTAGGAGTTTGGGAATGGAGCAACTTTAATGTGCAAAGACTCAATGCTATGATAGTCCTTCCTTCCCAGGATGTGCAATGGCTCTGCACAATGTGCAATGTCTCTTCTCTGATGAGGAAACATGCAATCGTTTTTCTCATCTGTAAAATGTGGTAGGGAGGATGAATTCATGTTCTTTAAGGTTCTAGTCATTCTTAAAATTCCCCAATATAGGCATACATAGAATTCACATTTTAAAATTGAGATATAATTTGTGAACTTTAAACTCACCATTTTAAAGTATCAATAGTTTTTAGTATAGTTGCTGAGTGTGCAACCATCAACACTACTCAGTTTGAGAACCGTATCACCTCCCTCCCCCCCCAAATTCTACAACCCATTAGCAATCGATTTTTATTCTCTTCCCCTCCACCTTAACAATCACAGACACACTTTCTGCTTCCATAGACTTTCCTGTTTGTGACATTTCCTACCAATAAAATCATTCTGTATATATATATTTTTTGTCTTGTCTTCAGTTTTGAAGACTGAACTCAGGGTCTTGTACGTTCTAGACAAGTACTCAACCACTGACTTTATTATTACTATTTTTACTAAATATTTTTGTTTTTATCACCACTCCTTTATTATTACTATATAATCTCCCTTCTTCAAAGCCTGGTATTGGAAGGCAATACCTAATCAAGGAATCCTTGAAGGAGAGAAGGAATGTCAAGTTCTGTCTCCAATTTGCTTTGAATTGTAGAACTTCTGTGTTTCAGCAACCAGGGTATTCACAGTGGGTGGCGAGTTCCTTACAACTGACCTCTCAGCTAGTACTGGGCTGACAGAGTCCCCAAGAACATTCCATTCTGTGTAGAGCAGTGGTCGGTGGAAGAACAAAACACATCGTCAGGGCACTGGAGCCTCTCTCTGCAGGTCAAACTAGAGTATGCCAAAGCAGAGTGAGCTTCATGCTTGCCTGGCAGGCTTGGTGAAACAGGAAGCACAGATTACCAAGCTCTCCCCTCACCGTATCTGGCTCAGTAGGTGTAGATTAAGTGTGAGAGCCTGCGCATCCAACAGGTTGCCAGGGGATTCTACTGAGTTGGGTTCAGACAACCCACTGTGAAAACACTATGCTAAGCCATAATTCTCCAACGCAACTAGACTGATGTGAGTGTACTATGACTGAGTTGCAGAAGGGTGATTCCCCACCATTTAAAGTCATGGTGGTTCTCAATCTTCCTAATGGTATGACCCTTGAATACAGTTTCTCATGCTGTGATGACCTTCCCCATGATAAAGTTATTTCATTGCCATGTCATAACATCAAAACTGTAATGTTGTTACTGTTATGAATCAAAATATAAACATCTGATATGTGACCCTGGGGTAGTGACCCCTCTGCTGAGAACCACTGGTTTCCAGGGTAATCCCATGTAGAAGTTGTGCTGACTGCGCTTTCCATTTGGAACATATTTCTCCATATCTGCATGTTGACATTCTGTTCCTTCCTCTGTGGCACTGTAGCCAGACTGACCTTTTCATGAATCTTTTCTGATCCTTTGGTCTGCTAGGCAATTAGCAAAACTCATTAAGTAAGTTTTAAATAGCAAAGATATTTGCCAACTTGGGAACCAGACTCAAGATGGATACTTCAGGACTCTCGAGAGTCAGTCAGAGGTCTATACCTTCAGTGCCATCAGCCTTAGCTATGTCCTTTTGTGCTTCCTGTTCAGGCATCTACCTCAGTGTGTGTGTGATACATCCATTCACGGGCAGAAAGAAAACAAGGGAGGTACTCACAAACTTTTATTTCCTCGACTCTTCCCAGAAAACACAAGTTTTTCTATGGTCCATTAGCAGGCATCTTCATATGTCTCATTAGTTAGGACTGTCTCATTCTTATTCTGAGTAGAAGGCGTTCTGGGTAAAGGAATCCATGCTCTGAGAGGTTAGCTTTGGCTCTTTGTTTTTGTTTTTGCTTTTTCAGATGGGTGGATAAGAAAACTGAATAGTTACCGAGTGTCAAAGTCTGTCATAGTGTCCTAACAAGAAGCCCTTCTTTAGTTGATATGATTGCAGCAAAGGGCATAAGCTCAGACAACCCTTCTGGAATAAAGCCTGACTTCAGCTCCTTCTTGCTGTCTGACTTTGGGCAAATCATTCTGTTTCATTGAGTTTACTCCTTCTGCTATAAAAAGTTACTAGTAATCATACCTTATTATATGTGTGTGTTTGTGTACATATGTTGTATGTTGTATATATACCATACATATATACACATATATGCACATATATTTATATGTGGTATATATTGTATATGTATGGATATATATATGTATATATATGATTTATATCACACACACATATATATACCATATATACCATAAATATATACATATATGTATATATATCATAGATGTATCACACATATTTATGATATATATACATATATTGGCATATATACATATGTATATATGTATATATGTATATTCATATCATGTATATGGAATATGTGTATACACACATATAGACAGATGTACACATATATATGTATATACATATGGTATATATATATGTGATATATATGAGGTATACCATTATGCCATATATATCACATATATACCATATATACACATATGTGCATATATACATATGCATATACATATTTACAAATATACATATAAATATGGAGAGAGAGAGAGACTGAAATGTGAGCAGTGAGAAGCACATACTAGGTGTTTAATAGACATAAACCTCTCCAGGCATGTCTGTACTACCTATCTGTAATCCTAGAACTTGGGAGGCTGAGGTAGGAAGAGCAAGTTTGAGGCAAGACTAGACTGTATAGGGAGGTTCATTATCAGAAGTCCAAACCTAAACAAACCAAGTCAAAATAAACAAGAGCCCTCAAATGCATATAGAAACGAACACAACAAAACCCAATGGAAACAGTGAGCCATCATCATCTCTTGTGGCACTTACCATTCCTTACTTCATTTCTGTCAATCTTTCAATCATGCCTTTATACATTTGTTCTTTCCACAACAGTTCATTAACCCCTAGGTCAATATTCTAGGGCAATATTCCAGGATAAAGGTAATAGAGGGGTGGGACTCACAATCTGTGTGAAGTAAGCACACACACACACACACACACACACACACACACACACTATAGTTATTTGTGTGTTAATGACCTCTCTTGCTTGCCATTAAACTTTTCTCGCAAGAACTTGTTAGTAGCTATTGCATTTAAAATCCTGCTTCATTTTAGTAGGAGTTGGGTAAGAGCCATTTAAACAAATATCAGAAACAACCTTGTTCATGCCCAGCCATTGAGATGGGTAACTGATCTCAAAGGCTATGCATCTTTTTTGGTTCCCATGTTGAGTGAGAAGTGGCGATACACATATGCATGTTTATTGTTGGTTGCCAGTACCTTCTAAATTGAGAAATAGCATCAGGGAGCAGGAGCTTCCACTTGAAACACCTTCCCCATGGCATCCAGTTGTTTAGTAACCCCTTCCTCTGTGGTCAGCTGGTGCTTAGGGATAGAGTAGTGAGTCTTTGGTAGAGGGCTATTATAATTGAGAATGACAGGTGCTATGTTGTCCTGCCTCATGTGGTGAGTGAGCATTAGAGAGTAGGTACAGGCTGCTAAGGACTCAGCAAGATGTCTTTCCCTAGGTGGCTCTGTATATACACTCTGTTTCAGAATATATAAAGGAATTCTGGATGAGCTGAGCTAAACCCAACATACTGGTCAGGGCAGGTTTAGCTATACATAATCCCAACAGTTTTCTCATGATGGGCAGGTATGATGGCTGGCTACTGTTGCAGAGTTCTAAGTATTTGCTAAGTCCTTGCTCTAATCCTACCTCTAATGCTAATCTTACAGTAGCCCAGAAACCAAACAGACTTGAGTGAGACCTTACTATGTGAGTCTCATGCCTTGCCTGCTCAGAAGCATGGGAGCTCATATGAATGGCTTTAGTCATACCCATCTTCCTTATTACTGTGCATGCGTGTGCATGTACAGAGGTACTTAAGAACTGAGTGGTCAGCTAGAAAAGCTTACATAAAATTTTTTTAAAGAAATGGAGTCTCATCAAAGCTTCACTTTTGCTTCTAGCTATGCATTTAATTTACAAGGCAAAGTCACAAGGCAGATCACCCAGCAGTACATCAGTTGTTCTTTGGAGAATGACAAGGAAGGAGGTATAACTAGTCATACGAGGTATAAGGAGAAAAATTCCACACAGCGTGAAGATCCACATCTTATTTTTCATGTAATTTGTTTGAGGTAATGCTAAGGTTCCCTTTACCTGCTATATTTATAAACTTGTAGTTGGTTTCAGTGACTCTGCCTTCTCGCAGTCCAAACTGTTTGTGAAAAGAGCTACCATTTTTCTGTTCCGGGAAGGTAGACTAGGTCTGTCTGGTAAGCACTGAGGTTGGCCAGAAGCTGAAGTTTGCTCTCTGAGTCTTAATTTTTGCCAAGAAGCCTTCCAGTGTTCAGAAAAAGACTCTGGCAGGGTGTGCTGCCAAATCCAGCCCTGACACAGGATCAGGGTTCTCACTGGAAGCAGGGACATCTGGACGGTGTGTGAGAAAACATACAGGGAACCTTTTCAGGTACAAACTGACAGGCAAGTTTCAAGGCTTGGGCTAGCTCTCTCTCTCTCTCTCTCTCTCTCTCTCTCTCTCTCTCTCTCTCTCTCCCCTCTCAGCTTAGGGCTGTGCCCACTTTGGCTCCCTCCTTGGGTTGGAGGTTGAGCTCTCGTGTGCCCTTTCTTGCACTCACACCTCTCTGTCTCTCTGTCTCTCTGTCTCTCTGTCTCTCTGTCTCTCTGTCTCTCTGTCTCTCTCTCTCTCACACACACACACACACACATGCATACCACACACCTCCTTCGTGTGCTCTCTTCACTTACACACACACTCCCTCGCTTTTAACTTGCCCCAGTCTTTTATTGTTACTCCAAAAAGCAGATAGACAGAAAGACTTGTATAATCATTACCAAGTGTATTAAGTTCAAAAGAATGATTTCATTTCAGAAAGAATTAAGAATTATAGTTGTTCCCTAGTTTCAAGCTTTCTCTATCCCCAGGCCTGCGGCCAAAATAATAATTGCAAACTTATCATTTTTTAAACTTCTAACTTATACGTCAGAGCTCAGAGCTCTGAGGTCAGCTGCATGCGGTTGCCTGTGAAGCTCTAATGATAAATGACATGAGTAAAGCTGCCAGGCAGTGGCAAGAAAGAGCCAGGTTAACCCTTAACTTAGCAGTTCCGCTAGCTTTCTGCTTCTGCACATTGCACACAATGACTCTATAGCTTTTTTTCCTTTCTGGATTAAAGTATCCTGTGTTTGTGTTTCTTTATTCCATTTGATTATGTCTCTTATACTAATGATTTTCATAGTTCCAATAAATTTCTTCACTTTCCGGTAATGGACCCTGTATGACTCTGCTCATTTTCTAATAATTTCTTCAAACTTTCTTTGAAAGTCAAACGTTAATCTTGAAACTATCCTTGTGCAGTTATTGCATTGTTTCCAAGATGAGAGCACACAGCATGCACCTGGGCCATTAGGACTGGGCTGTGCTGTGTCCCGTGCCTCAATTTTTAATTATTTAAGAATCATTACATCAAGGAACATCTAGTTTCACAAAGTCCACCAGAGCAGAAGGAGAAATAGTTAGATATAATAGAATAATTATGCAAAGCAAGGCCATCTGAAAAGCAGTCACCCACAAATGAAATCTATACAGCTGTTGTCCAGGGCTAAGGTTAAGAATGGGAACAACTTTTTTTTTTTTTTTTTTTTTTAAACAAATGAGCTGCCCATGGGCTTCTAAGATGTCTGCATCCAGGCCTGCTTCAGGTAGTTCCTTATTTCTGATGGCTGATCCCCTGGAGGATTGTGTTTCCTGCTTTTCAGGGTCCCAGACACCATCAATGTCATGGTATGCTATCTCCAGCAGTTTGTTTCTTAGTGTTACTATGGACAATGAATCTCAAGTAACAAAAATAGGCAGGTTTTAGGAAACTACATCTCCCATAGTTCCTCACTAAGCCAGTTTACAAAAGATATACTGGATGGACACCAAAATCAGTTATTTTTGTCAGGTTCTTATTTTCTGTTATGAAAATATCTGAGATACTCAACTTTTGGAAAAACTATGATAAAAATGGAACAACACACACACACACACACACACACACACACACACACACACACACGGCAACCTTTTCTGTCATTTGTCTTATGACTAGTTTCACTTAAGCTTCAGACTTCATGGAATGAAGTGGCAGTTCCAAATGTTTGTAATTAATTTTTTGTATATGTATGGGTGTTTTCCCTGAATGTATATCTGTGTACTGTGTGCATGTGGTACCCTAGAAGGACAAGAGAGGACTTCAGATCCTCTGGAACTGGAGCTACAGATGGTTGTCTTCTGCCATGTGGTGCTGGGATTGAACTCTAGTCCTTGACAAGAACAACCAACAGCCAGTGCTCCTAACTGCTAAGCTGTCTCTCCAGCCCCAAATGTTTTACAAAAGGCATCACTCTAAGATGTAAAACATACTAGTAGAAATGCACTTTAGTGACTGCAAAACATGTGCAAGCAGGGCCTCTGCACACAATCAGTACTTTTAAAAAGTAGTTTCAGAAGGGCAAGGAAAGGGTGCCAGCCCTGCCCTATTCAGTCCTGCCCTGCCCTGCCTTGCCTGCACTGTATAATCCTTACATATAAGGAAGGGACTATTATTTCTAACCCAACAGGCTCAGGTTTTCTTCTTCAGTGGTGGGAATTGGACACCGGTCTTAGACTAATGTCCTGGCCACAGTCATAGTTGTGAAATGAATCTGTCTCTCTCCAACCCCAAGACTGAAGCCTCTCTCTCGGTGTTGTAGACCTGTGCTCATGGCTAGCAGTGCCTTGCTGAAGAGCATCAAAGACACATTGTGCATTTTTCTACACACCCAGTTCTATGAAATGCTAAACATTTGATAAAATGTCATTTTAATAGGCACAAAGTTAGATGTGGGTTGGTGCAAAATATAGAATTTGAATGATCTTAAATTTCATTTAGATGTGAGATTCCCAAGAACTATCTTTGAGGTAGGCTGCTTCCAGCTTAACCCCCACCCCCAGGTTTTTGAAAGTACCTCTCCATCCATCTGAGTTCCTTAAGTAGGAAAGTTTAGGAACGTAACTACAAAACTACTTAATATTTGCTTAGTTCAAGAATTTTGTTAAGCTGAATCTAAACAAACCCTGAAATGGTGTCTGATTATGATCTATGGAACTCAGTTAGGTAACTCAAATCACAAAATGATTTATCTTTTATCTTACAGAAGGCCATTATTGAAAACCGAGCTCTGTGGATAGCAGTCAAGAGATGTTTTGGCTATCAATCAAAAAGCCAGTATCGGATATGGCAGAGGAACTTGGCAGATGATTCAAGCTGGCCTCCACTAAACCAAACCTCCTACTCTGACATGCAGGGGGTGTCCTACAGCAATCCTGTGTTTGAGAGCAATGAGGAGCAACTTTGAAGGAAAGTGATATCTAAACAGTTATCAAAATGAAGATAAAAAGAACCTGTTTCAGAGACGTTGTTAAAGCAGTTTGACTCTTAACACTATCGGTGAGAGTTTGGGGACTAAACTCCCAACTCCTGGTGACAAGCTAAATTTGCTCAAGTGGAGTCTATGGAGAACAATGTCCTTAGAAGATGACTTTCCTCCTGGCTTCTGATACATTGGTGACACCAATTGAACGAAGAATGGAGCAAGGGTTGCAATGGGCCAAAAGATTGGCCGATATCAGAAGGAAAACATATGTTCTTAGAATAATTCTCAAAAAATAAAAATGAAATGAGGGAAGGTCATACAGCATTTGTTCATGGAGTGGTGACACATTGTTTTGAATTGTCACTTGGTGGAAAAATTAACACAAGAGAAACGTCCTCTAGTCTCCTCTGCCTGGTTTCAGATTCATGCCTCCCTTCTCCTTCTGGTCTTGCCTTGCAATGACACACAGCCCTTCATCTCAGTGCCTTAAGGTTCTAGAGCTCTTCTTCCCTTGCTTCAGGACTCTGGAATGGCTGTCCCTAGGGTGATGACAATTTCCATGTGACGACTCTTCCATTAAAACACAGGGACTTTATGTTCACCAGAACAGGGAAAGGAAATGCTGGAGACGTGTGTGTGTGTGTGTTTGTGTATATGTGTGTGTGTATTTCACCCTCAAAGCAGCATCTAATGCCCTTCCCAGGAACTGAGGAGTTTGTTGTCTCTTATATCTAAAATTCAATAAGACCTATGATTAAATAGGTCCCCTGCTTAGGTGGGCCTCACACTTGTTTAATACTGTGCTGTTTCTATTTTGTAAATTTTGGGGCTCTACTTCTACTTTCAGGCCCCACAGTGATATATATATGTATCAGCTTTATTCTAGGAGCACATAGAAAGGGTAAAAAAGAGCCTAAATAGTGACTGTTTCCCTGACTGTTATGTGTGCTGCCATGTTTTAGGAGACTCCCATCTTCCGTGGACCCCGCTCTGCTCTTTTGGGGATTCTTCCTGTGTGTTCTGCATTATATATTATCCTTGAGAAAAGTTCTTACATCACCTGTGTAATTCTTGCTCAAGACTGACTTGCTTCTAGAAAACAAAATATTCTTCTGTATTTTACCACCATGGACAACTGGATTATATTGAATTGTCTCAGCATAGAAAACACATGGGGTTCACTTAGGTCTGTGGGTACTGAGTTCAGGGCAACATCTACACATAGTTTTTTTTTTTAATTATTTTCAAACAATATATTTTTTTCTTTTCCTCCTTGCCAACTCTTTTCAGATTTTCCCTACTTGTGGACCCAACCAACATTAGTTCTCGTTCTTTCTCTCTCTCTCTCTCTCTCTCTCTCTCTCTCTCTCTCTCTCTCTCCCTCTCTCTCAAAAGAAAAACAAAGAAACAAACAGAAAATAGTAAAGCAAAAGCAAGACAAAACAAAAAACCCACAAACAAAAGCAAAACCATCGTGGCCAGGAAGCACACACCTTTAATTTCAGCAGTAGGGAGACAGAGGCAGACAGATCTCTGTGAGTTCAAGGTCAGCCTGGTATATACAGCACACGTCGAATTTTAAAGTAAAACAAAATCTCTATTATAAATGTTGTGGGTATCCACTAGAGAAAACTGCCTGGACATGGGTTTAAGTCAACAGAAGGTCTTCATTAGGCAGCCAGTGAGTACACTCTTGTTCAGGATCCCAGTACAACACTGAGCATGCTTTAGGATGAGCTCTTAAGCACAGAAACCATATCCTGGGTTCACACACGTCAATCAGCAAGAACAATTAGCTAGAAGCAGAACTACAGAAGCCAAAAAAAAAAAAAAAAAAAAAAAAAAGCAAGGTTAGAACATTTAAAGACGTTCCCAGAAGTATAGATTAGGCCTTTGTTTTCATTTTGGCTGGTAGTATAGTCTGAGGGCTGAGTTTTACAGCCTAAATAGCACTTCCATCATGGAGTCAGTTATGCTAAGGTCTGGGGCCCCTGTTACAATAAACAGGAAATCCTAAACGGCTATTATGAGTAGAGGTGAACATCCTGGCCCAGAAGGTCTTCACTGTTTATCAATAGCAGCTAAAGGCACTTCTCCTTCACAGCTCTTGTGAGAGTATGGGACTTCATGACTGCAGCTGTTTTGCATGTCTCCTAGCTAGAGGATACCTTGTCATGTCTACATTTCAAACAGGACATGTAGAAAAGTCCCTGTCCCTGGGCTGCTGTGGTCTTATTATCCTCCTTAATACAGGAAGAAGTATTTTCTTTCACTTCTCCACTGGTACGGTAGCTCTGACAGTCTTTCTAAAACTGACAGTTTTTCCTCATGTTCCACGAAGAGAAGATTTTGGGCGAGTGCCTCTGGAGGAGGTCTACAGTGTAATCATGGAGAAAAACAACACGGACAATTCAGGCTTAGATGATTTCACTGCCAAGGACTTTTCCCTCCCACTAACTGGCTAAGTTTGTAGAGTTCCGGGACTCCACAAGGAAGGGTTTCCCCTCCCCACCACACAGGTGATAAGAGAAGACCCACAAACAGACCTCCTATTACTCCACACACTGTCACTATGTGGCTCCCAGTTCCAAGTAGGGCAGGGCACTCAGCGCGACCTCACTGACAGGCAGAAAATGGGTTTCTTATTTGCTGGTTGAAATCATAACCAACCTCAGTTCAAATGAATGCCAGGCGTACTGCCAGGCCCAAGCTAGATGTAGATATATAATAAAAGCAATGAATAAGCATCTATTTGTCTTTCTAAACTTTGAGTTGCTCGCTCTTACCTTGGTCCTCAGAGATTCCAGCAAAAGGAATTTACAAATGGCCAGCATGGAGCTGGGTGAGAGGCTGGTTCTCTATCAGCTATTAAAGATAACTGTCAAGGGGGACTCAATTTGAAGACTATTTTGGGGCATCTTAGAAGCACTGAATAAAAGAGGAAGGTAAGGTCATTCCGGAGAGAGTAGAGCCTCGGAAAGTAGGAGAGCTGAACTCAAGTGTTTGAAGAATTATCACCCAGGGTAAGGTCATGGCAGTGCTGAGCAGGCAGATGGAGAGGAGGGGATGAAGAACACACAGGGATAACTTCAGGCTAATAAGGACCACTGCCCTTAGGGCCAGCACACAGCCTGTACTCCATGACATCAGAGATGTGAGGGCCTTTTTCAAGAGTGAAAAAGGACGAAAGTGTCGCTACAAAATTATATTCAGGCTTGACATCCTTGATGTCTCTTCCTTATGCTGCCATGTGCACTGAGGAGGCAGAATAAGATCTGTGTTGGGGGTGGGGCGGTAAAAATATGGGTGAGGGGCCTGGATGTGAACATGGCTCTTCCTGTGACTGATATACTTTCCTGACCAAGACTTTGAGGAAAAGAGGATTTGGTCACATGACAAATTGTTTGAGTACTTTCCTGTGCCTGTGGAGAAGCATATGGACTGAGTTCTTCTGACCACACACACAAATCTGAGAAGAACTTGGGCCCCACATTGTCCTTGTGTGCACCCAGAAGTGTACATGTGCATGCTTGCTCAGGCGGTGATGGGAAAGTGATAATTAGCTCAGAGCTTTGCATTTAGTGTGTGCCATTGTCAGTGGTCTGTAAGGAAGATACAAGTACAACCTATAATGTTTTGCTAAAATCTGTCTCTCTCATGTCTTTCACTCCAACATATAAACATAGTCCATTCCAATAGTGTCAAATTAAACATCCTTCACAAAACTTCAGGTAGTCCTAAAGCCACAAATGTGATTGCTTCCTGCTTTATATAGAAGATGTGAGGTTTATAATATTTATTCTCTTGTTTAAACCTCATAACCATCTTTGGGGAAAAGTCGGTGAAGTTGTCTATCTTCCTTCTTTCAGGGAGGTGTCAGATACTCTCATAGTCTCAGGAATATGGCCAAGGACACACAGCCAGGGGTAGAGGGCTGGACTTAGGCCCAGTTCCTCTATCAGTAGGTTCCCCTGCTGTGTGCTTCTTTAATGTTGTTTTCTTCAAGATGAAGAGTTTGCAGTACTGAAAAGCACCATGGCAACTATCCAATAAAGTTGCCACCATGAGTATAATTTCCTCCAGGAAGAGTTTTGAGTTTCTCACAGAAGTTCTCCTGAACTTTACCATCAATCAGAGAAAAGGTCAACTCCCACAGTGGAGAGTAAAGTCAACCACTGCCCTGCGAGCACGTTTCATGTGGTCAGAAGAAACTATGGTTTCTGACTTTAGCCTCCACCAGCAAAAACTGACATTTCCGCTAGAGTTTGTTCAACCTCTCCTTTGCAGAGCTTTCAGGGTTGTATAGATTCTCTCTGACTTTGAACTACGCTCACTCTGTGTGCATAAAAAAGATGCCTGAAAGTTGCTGCCATGCACATTCTGTCTAGCCCTTGGTTTCCATTATGCTGTACAAATGACCTTCTAAATGTGATCAATAGAAAGATTTTCTTTAAAATTAAACAAGTGTGCAAAGAACAGGAAGACAACACAACTCTGCTAGAGCTTCAGTCATAGCCTTTGACTTGAGCCTCCTGACCTTCCCCAACACACCAAGCCTGGTGCCCCCTGTGGCACTCTAAATGATAAATGTCCCTCAGAGTACCAGGAGTTTAATACACGGTCCCTAATTGAGGGTGCTCTTTGGGTAGGTTTAGGATGTATGTCATTGCTGGGTTTTAAGATTTTAAAGACTTGTACCATTTCTAGTTTGTTCTCTGGGTTTCCTGCTTGGGATTCAGGCTGGGCACTCTCAGCATTCAATTCTAACTGCTGCCTGATGCCATACCACCCCCGCCATGATGGACTCAACCCTCTGGAACCTGAAGCCCAAATAAACCCTTCCTTCTGTAAGTTGCCTTAGTCATGGTGTTTTTACCACAGGCACAGCAAAGTAACAAATACTTTGCCCCAGGAAGAGTGTGCTTTCTCTCTTCTCTGTCTCAAATGCTCTTGTTCAACATCCCCAGGCCAGGAATTGTTTCTATTGAAAGTTTCAGCCACATACCCCCTCTTCCGAGAAGCCTTTCTTGAACATTTGATATGCTGACCCACAAGTTTTGTTTGTTTTCTGCACCATACTTGTTTTTAGTCACCCTTAGGTGACTAAGATTGACAGAGAGCCTCTGTTTCAGGAGCACTTCATTAGGAAATCAATGAGCTGAGTCTAAAATTCAGGTCCTAACGGCTTCTAAATCAAGAGTCTTTATAGCATTCAGCACAAGTCATATTTTTCTGATCAAATTAGATGATCCAGTGGCAAGAAGAATGCAAATCATTGCTGGGCTTTGTCCGTACTTGAACGCAAAGCTCTCTAGAAGCGTAGATTCTCAGCTCTGTTTCTGTACTGTTTCTTTCTCCCTCCCTCTTTCTCCCTCCCTCTCTCCCTCCTTCCCTTTGCTTGTAGTGTTGGCTCCAAAAAAATGTCTGATGGCTGTGCTGTGATAAAGGCTACACACATACTGATTAGAGACAGTGCTCTGCTTGAAGTTGTGGGTAAGGGTGGCTATATGGCAGAGGGCCTTACTCCAGTGGTACCTAGGATGCTCTGAACAACTATGGTGACACCATTCATACTGTACTGCAAACTCAAACTGACATCCAGGAGTTATTTGGATGTGCACAGCAATGGGTGAGTCTTGCAGGGTGCTGCCTGCCCACCACTGCATCCCTGTGTCACAGGGCCTCTCTTGGCAGTGCCCTGTGTGCAGAACTTCCATTCTACCAGTCACTTCCCGACTACAAAAGCATATGATTTTTCTGACTGAGAGCGCACTTGTATCTCTTTCAGATTTGTGTGAATTCTACTGTCTAAATCTGATGGTGTCATGTGCATTGTAAGAAAAGCTTAGTAGTCTACATTATCTACCATATAAAGTAGATACTGCTTACTAAGGAATTCAAGATCCTTTGCTGTATTCAGCTATGGTCTCATTTCAGATTCTCCCCGTGATGAACTTTCTGTTGCAGAGAACCCAACCTTCTCTTTTCAGAAGCAGTACTCACACCTCCTCCTTAACACCTGGCTCACACTCTAACCAGGGCATCGACAATTCTTACTCAAGTTTACACATATCCAAATCCCACCCATTTCTTCATATTTGATTAAAACGATGGCTGGTTTGCTAAGCCTGGAGTAGGGTACCATTGTGTCTTCACAGCATGTATTGGGGTGCCCCTGTGTCTGCACACCCATCACATTTTACACCCACAGTCTTCCCGTCTTATACAGCTTTGCATTTCAATGCAGTATGTATAATCTTAAGGTGTCTCAATTTCTGATTCTCCTGCCCAACCCCAACTTTGACTAGAGAGTGCATCCTTTGAGGATAGGGACCACACGTCGGTTATGTCTTCTTCCTCCTCTGCCCTTAGCCCCTGGTCATGTTCAGTAAGCAGCTGTGTCATGATTGAATGAAAATTACAATCTGGGACATTCTGACAATTTACTTTTCCTCCATTGTCTATGGACATCTGTTTTCCATCCAGTACAAAGGAGCTTAAATCAGACAATAGCACCATGAATAAAATCAACCATAAAGGCAATGTACAGAGATTGTACTGTTGTGCCTAACACACTTGGCTTTCCTCATTTTGTAATGAGGGTGTGGACATGTGGCACAGAACTGGAAAAGTTAGGCGACTACTATACAGACTATCTCAATATGTGTAAGACATTGGTTTTTAATAAGGACGAAAGGATTCTCATAGAAAAATATTCAACCCCAAAGAAATAGTTGAAGCAAACAAGCTTATTTAAAAGCCAGGCATTGCCTCTAAAGGAGTGGGGGTGAAGTTCAAGGGCAGAAGAGCAAACATTTTCATCTGATTTCACCTCACTTTGAGGAAATTTCATAGATGTGTAAGGAAGAAGTAGAGAGTCATGATTAAACAGACCGGCATGCACATGCGCACGCGCACACACATGCACATGTATACACACACACACACACACACGGATAGGAGAGATACACAGAGAGGATGAATGTAGGATTTATTCTATGGTCTATGGTCTGCATATCAGAATGTGATTTAAAAAGCAGAGCAGATGGAATCTATTGCCCTCTGTTACCTGCCAGACAGGTGAAGGAGGACAAAGTGATCACACATATCACAGAGTCTCAGGATCCCTGTCAATCAATTTCAGGGTCAGGCAAATACTCACAAATACCTGCAAAGTGATCACCTCCAAGTGATGAGAATGACCTACCACCTTCAACAGAAGTCAAGGGAGGGGGAAGCATCCCTCCAGGTTCAATGCATTCTGCATCCCGTTTGAGGGTCTTCTGTGACCTTCTCAATGACTCAAAAGGGGCTATGGAGCAGAGGTTTCTGTGGTCTTGTTTTGGACCATCATGCCAGGTTTATGGGGCCACAGGATTGTAATACATAATGTAAAGAAGGAAACTTCCATAAAAGTCGAGTGTCAACAAAATGACAGTGTGCAGAGGAGCACTCAGGGAGTGAACTCTCTGAGGAAGAGTCACTGAGCAACAAGGTCACACTTGGCCTGGAGTTCAGAGATGGACAGCACAAGCAGAGGTGCTTCTGCAGCTGACTGAAACTTAAAGCTGAGCCAGCTTCCTCCTGGTCTAGCCAAGATTAGCCCTGAGAATTGCTTAAAAATAAACAACACAAAGAATGCAGGCAAATGGCATGACTAATTGGAAACCAGTTTGATCTGAAGACAGTTCTGCAGGCTTGAGGACTCCCTCAGTAGATCTTGGAATCCCACTGAGACTACATACCAAGAGGCATACTCATCATAAGATACCAAGAGGCAACATCATAAGATCGTGATGTTGTCCCCTGAAACCTCATCTTCTCATGTGAGGAGGGAAATTCACAAGTTATTGGGTTACAGTGGATGGATTAGGGCAGCAGAATTCTAGAGGTGGGGTGGGGGCACTGGTACCTAACATATCATGGATAGTCACCTCAAAAATATCCCTTTGGAGCAAAGCCATATGAACTTTAAAGTATAAAAAAATATTCAGAGGGACCTGATGTTAAATTTAGTTTGTTTGTTTTTCCGATTTGTAATTTTGACTAAACTGGTCACTGTCTATTGTAGTTTTCTTGGTTATTGGCCATGGAACATTCAGTGTCACCTCATGTCTAATTACAAAAACAAAACAACAACAACAACACAAACAAATAAACAAAAACACCTAAAACCAAATGCAGCACAATTTATTTTCTTTCATCGCTCCGGCTAGAAGGAGCTTTCTTAAGTCTCTCTCTGGTCCTTTGAATAGTCATTTAATCTGCTGTGTGAATCAATAAAAGTGTAAATAGAAGACTTTGTAAGTGGGGAATGAATGAATTGATTAACACATTACAAACATGTATGGCTGAATGCACAAAACTCTCCATTACTGAAAATGTAATCATCCAAGTTTCTCTAGCTGTTTAAAGTTATTAGTTTTCAAGCTTAGTCTGATCACTCTTATTTAAAATACAATATAATGACTTGCCAGGTTTTGTTTCTGGAATCAACTTACACTTCAAAGTAGCTGTTTATTTCCTAGACTTCATTTTCAGCCTCTCTCTTTCTTGCACCTCAATGCAAGAACTATTTTCTAAACTGGCCCTTCCTGGATCTTCCCAAGGGCATGGATGTCCAGTGAGGTGCAGAGACCTAGGCAAAGCATCCAGATGTACTTGGCATATTTTTAGGTTTACATGGCCTCTTTGCTTGTATACCATGGGCCAGCTCCTTTACTTCAGGGAAGTGTTTACAGCAACTCATGAGCGTCTTTTTGGAACATGGTTCTCAAACTTGACGAAACCTGAAAATCTCCATGGAGCTTGTTAGAAGTAAATTCCTGGCCCAGCCTCAAACACAGTTGCAGCCTCTGCCCTGGATCCTGCAGAGCTGTGTCTTCATCAGGCTCACCATATGAATCTGAAATTCAGGGACCTACCTAAATGGTTTTGTTTAAATGTGCATTAGTCCCCATAGAGACACTTGATTTTTCATGCCAATTTATCTTGATTTGAAAGAACATTGGGGGTATGTGTCCTTAGGAAATGCTATTTGTCATTATGCATTCTGTATATTTTAAGGCAGCCCCAAGTGAGGAACCCCGCTGACACAGGTAAGTCTGTTTATCCCCACCCTTTGGTACAGCTCAGAGTATTGTGTATCTCCTAGGATACCAGAGTATCTCCTAGTGAGTTCTGTGGGAAAAGCATTGCCACATGTCAACAGCAGAAACATGGAGGGGTTCGGTACTTGACACTTGTTCTTCAGGATAGTAGAGAAATAATGCACAAACTCTGTTCCTGAGGATATTCAGACTAGACAACCCTTCAGAGAAGGAAGAGAAAGAATCTTTCTTCCTAAACCATTCTTAGGCATGACTTATGTTAAGGAAGTAACCATCACTTTAAGCATATTAGGCTGTTCCCAACTGATTAGTAAGAAATCAGTTTGTGTTGGGACCACAACATTGAGATTAAGACTCAGGACACATCTGGGTCTTCATAATGTCCATTTAGCCTTTGTAGCTACATACCTCTACCCAGGTATTTTCTTCCTTGGGGTTTTGGCATTGGGAAGTACACTTGAACCCTTGCTCTTTCTGCAGGGGTGACATCAACATCACTATTTTGTTCTTCAGCCTTCCCTCGGCTCTAACTGCTGGTGTTTTGGGCAGCAACAGGATGAGCAAAGAGATGAGCTTAGAGCTTACTAAGGTAAAGGGCTGACAGCAACCAGGTAGCTTTTGGGACCACATCAGACTCAGGTTGCTGACTTACATGACAAACACAGCGAACACGTGTCGGTCATACTTATGGATACTTACTGTTCTCATTAAACAATCCACAGCCACACACTTAGCAGTTGGAGCAGATTTGTTCTTATGGATAGTCATAATGAAGGCCCTTCAGAACAAGTTTAAAAAAAAAAAAAACCAAAACAGACATTCTGTTCCTGTGCATCAGACTACACAGAGCAGGAGGGAATGTGGCAATGCTTACAGCAGGGTTGATAGTACTCAGTACATTTCTAGCAGCATAAAAAGATATTGAATTCCTGTGTGACTAGTCTATGGTCAAGCTATATCCATCCGGGTTGCATAAGAATGATTAAATTAGGGAGAGAAGAAACTAGAAAGTTTACAGTGGAAGACTAAGAGTCAAGAAAGAGAGAGTAGAGAGATGGAAACTGCTTGTGTGATAGATAGTTTTCTTCCCCCCAAGAAAGAGCAGATTAGTGATGCCTACCTAGATTTCAAAGTAGAAACATTAGACACATTCCATTCTTTTCTGGAGTCCCAAGAAGCATGTCAGTTTATCTATAAAGAAGTGTTCCTAGGAGAACCTGGTGAGACAGTAGGAGCTCGTATAAGCAAGAAAGTGATTGGAAGTTTTGACTCTGCATGATACCACCAGAGAGGTTAAGGATAGAGGCTCCATTTCACTCAGTTCTAGTTCTCAGTCAAGGAGAGGCCTTGGGAAGTCTGCCATCATCAGTCACTGGCACGAGGCTGCCCAGGCAGAATAAAGATAGAGAGTACACTCCTGATACTTGTTGGCACAAAAAAATGTGGGTGACCAAGGCAAAGGGTTCTAAGGCAATTATTTAATGAGTATTTTAGAGATAGGTCACTTGAAGAAGACGTACTAGTGTAACCTTCCATGCTTCTAAGGGGATCCAAGAAGACATTAGACAGCATGTGCCAGTTGACTTTTCATTTTGTCCCTGACCAACCCAAAGACAAGCAGATTACAGGTGGAAAATGAGATCATTCATCCATATGGTATGAACCGAGTCCCCACCACATCTACCTTTCCCCTGTTAAGTCCTTAGGGTGATGGATGGATTGCTCATTGGATGTGATGGGTTGTTATTAACTTGTGTCAGGTGACATTAGAATAATTCCCAAAGGAAAGCTGGTAGCCTGCTGGGTAGTGAGAGTTGCCTAACTCTAGATAAATAAAGAACTTAGAAAGCAGAACTGACGCCATGAGAAGACAAATCAATTAATACTCATTGGTGACTAAAGAGTCTGTGACTTTAAAATTCTAGACCGAAGTAATAAGATGAGAAGGGCCACTTCAATGATGTGCAGCAGATTAACAGCCTCCTCAGAGCACATGGCTTCATTTTATATTGAAAAACCAAGCATAGCATTGGATTTAATCTCTCTGGAGAGCCAGAAAGAGAGAAGTCAGCTACCCAAGCCATGTGTTAACCCCTGTGGAGGAAGCAGGAAGAGCAGCCATGCCTAGAATAGGTACAGAAATGAGAGCCCCAGAGAAAACATAGGAGGAAGAGGGAGGGAGCTTTTCCTCCTGGACCAGGAGTCAGCAATGAACAGGTAAGTGGAATACTGCTTCCCCTTCGCTCCTTCCTCTGTAATCAGCAGACCCTGGGCTTCCTTGACTTCTATTAGAAGCTGCAACGATTGCAATCATCTGCCACGTTCAAACACAAAACCTTTGGAAAGGAATTCCAAACCAGATTTTACAGAAGGAAGATAATTAAAAGGAAACACTAAGCAATGTATAGTGGACACACCAGTGTTTTGTATATATAATGTGTGTGTGTGTGTGTGTGTGTGTGTGTGTGTGTGTGTGAATTCAAGCCTGGGTCTGGCAACGAGAGATGAGCTTTTCAAAGCTCCTTTGCTAAAAAAAGATCCCAAGGTGAGTTCACTGGCACATGCAGAACACGTAAGATTTGAACTAAGAGCAGCACTAGTTTATAGTGTTGCCGCCCCAAATGAACTGAAGTTGGGATTTGGAAGAGGCTTTGAACTCAGATGTCCGTTGGAGGTCTATTCACAATAGCCGAGACATGGAATCAACCTGGGTGCTCAACAGATGAGTTAATTAAAAATGTATATTGCACAACAGAGTATTATTCAGCCACATGAAGGATGAGATGCTATCATTAGCTGCAACATGGATAGACGGGAGGTCGTTAGGTTAAGCAAAATGAGGCAAGCATGGAGGCAAAAAATGGAGCAAGTCAACAGCCTCTCACACATGAAAGTTGATCTCAGAGAACTAGAACAGAAAATTATCAGAGCAGGAGAAGGGTGTGAGGGAGGGAGATGGGGACAGATGGGCAGTTGAATGGAGGAATAACTTTTAATGTTCTCTAGCACAACAGGACAATGGGGGTTGATAAAAGCAAATCGTGTATTTTAGACTATCTTCTAGAGAAGATTATGTCCTTACCAGAAATAAATGATGGATAGATGCCTGAGGCAAAAGATAATGTCAATTACCCTGTTTGATTTCCGCACCTGTATCAAAATGCCTCACTTCACTCCATAAATATGTATGATGGTGCATTAGGAGAGAAAACACATTTTGAAAATGGTTTGGGTTCAGGAGGGCATCTCCAGGAAACTGAGCTCAAGGGCAAGTCTGGGCCTCGTTCTTCTTTGGACCTCATTTTGAGATGAGGACAGGGCTTCACATGTGACAACTTTTCACATGTAGGTAGAACTGAGGACAGTGGAAGACTTTGTTACCTGCTGTCCTAGGATTTCTGTAGCCGTGAAGAGACACAATAACCATAGTAACTCGTACAAAGGAAAACATCCAGTTGGGACTGGCTTACAGTTTCAGAGGCTTACTTCATTATACTCATGGAAAGACCTGGTGGTATGCAGGAAGCCATGATGCTGTAGAAGGAGCTGAGAATTCTACATCTGGGTCTGCAGGCAGTAGAAAAACACCGAGACACTAGATCTGACTTGAGCTTCTGAGACCTCAAAGCACACCCCCAGTAACCCACTTCCTCTAACAAGGCCACACCTACTCCAATAATGACAAGCCTATTCCAACAAGGCTACACCCCTTAATAGTTCCTTTGCTATGGGCCAGCCAAGCATTCAAACACATGAGTCTATGATGTCCATTCCGATTCAAACCACCATACCTGCTAAGGTTCCACCAGCAGATGGTTTTGGGTGACCATATACGATTGAATTGTTAATAAGACAATGCAGATGTCCATCCTCTGGATCCAATTTACTTGTCTAACTTTTTCTTCTTCAAAAATACTAAAGAGAAAAAAGGGAGGCCATACCAATACTTGTAATATTTTTGTGTTAGTGCAAATTTCAGTTCATAATTTGAAATACACTGCAAATCTTAAGTATATCTTTGAAATGAAAAATTTTAAGTATTTGTTATTTGTCAAAAATCCTCTGTCTGTCTGTCTGTCTGTCTGTCTCTTGTGTGTGTGTATGTGTGTGTGTATTATGTGTGTGTGTGCACGCACATGCGCACTTGTAGAGATCAGAGAACAATGTGTCTTCTCTCTCTTTTCACTATGTGGGAGCAAGGCAGTGAACTCAGGTTGTCAAGCTTGGCTGCAAATGCTTTTACAAGCTGAACCATCCTGTTAGCCCACTTTTATTTTTTAAAATGAGACAAGAGGTTATGAAAAGAAAAATGTTCCATCAATGCAATGATTTAATAACTTTCCAGGTAGGAATTATATTTTCATTAAAATGTAGTTATTGGTTGCTCTGGTTTTACTGTTGACTACAGCAGACTTTCTTCTCCTTTTGTAAAAATACCTTTAGCGTAATCAAAAAGCATCAGTTACTTCTTCTTGTATGCTGATGTTTGTTTAAGAGTTTCTATCAACTGTCATAATCATATATACAACATCCAATGAGAGACAGCATTTGCTGTGTTTATTTCTTTCCTGGTAATTGCTGTTACTCAGTTTGTAACTTGGTTGATATAGTTGTCATATAAAAGAAGGCTGTGGAAAGAATTATTGTCTCTCAGTGTCAACTAAGCTGTCTCCTCACTGGAATCCCAGGATTTGTCCTGTGAACATGGTCCTCAGCACACTGCCTCCTTTCTCAGGTCCCCGCTTCCACATGTTGAGGATTGTCAGACATTCGACTTACAACCTTCTGTGCATGGACAGCCAAGTGGGTAATGCCCATTTAAGATTCTTTAAATATGCCCTTAGGTCTCCACAAATCACCAGTGTACACACACACACACACACACACACACACACACACACTTACTTTAAAAATACCTTGAATGTTTTTAAACATGTATGGTTATGGTTATTTTGGCTGCATGTATATCTGTGTATCACCTGTGTGCCTGATACCAGTTGAGGACAAAAGAGGCATGGAACTGTGGTTAGAAACCATTGTGAACTGCCATGTGGATGCTGGGAATTAGACCTGAGTTCTCTAGAAGAGTAGCCAGTGCAGTTAACTGCAGAACCATCTCCCTAGCCATTTAAAGACCACTTTTAAGAGTTATGGGTATCTTTCCCCATTGTGTTCCTTGATAATGTGATTTTGTTTCACCTTGTGCATGGCTTTGACACAAAATTCTTATTTCAGTGATATTTAAGGTAGAGAATGGGAGAGACTACAACCATGCTTGCAATGTGAGCAGCCATATTTGTGTTTATTAAAGCCATGCCTCTATCCTGTTGTATCTGCAGAGAATATGTGGATTGTTGTGGTCCAGTAGGATTTTAGGTTGGTAAAACAAAGGAATGCCTATGTACAGAGGGACTGGGCATTTTTGTCTTTGTTTTGCCCATGTACCAACATTCACATGCCTTCTTTACCCATGTAAGTGTTGCAAGGAGATCATAGGCCATTCAATGAGATATCTTAACCTTTCCATTTCCTGTCACCTGCTATAAAGACTCTTAAATTCTGCTTCTCCTCCCTTTTGTAAGCCTTTGAGCCTTCCTCACTTTTGCCTTACACATTAGTCCTTCCCTGTGTGCTGTCATATTGCTCTGGGATGACCTATCCATTTGCTGTTCTCTGAGATTGACTGCCAGGTAGCCTTCAAATCCACATTTTCTTTCTGGCATTCAGCTGTCTCATAATTGTAGTCTGCTTTTCATGGAAGTGTAGTCTGAGATACGACCTATCTTTTGGCATAAGTACAGAATACTTCTTCTAAGGCTGGTCTATAGAAATGTTAACTTACTGTCTTCCATGTACCCATCCTTCATAAGGGTGTAGCTCTAAGACTTTACAAATGGAAGCTTGTGGTATCAAAGTTGGAAAGCCCCGAAATTCTAGTTCCCCATGTAGGTAACTAGATAGTATTGATGAAGTAGAATGTTCTAGTAAGACTATAGTGATAAGTAGAGACAATAACATAAGAGTTTTGAGACCTAGTTGGGCATCCAAATGCAGTTTTCCTTTCAACTGAAAAGTGGGTGTTAGGAAACTTGTCTCTGCTAAGGAACACATGAGGCATAGTTCTAACCTGTTCACCTTCCCCACCCTCTTCATTGAGTAAGACTTATGCATGAGAGCTGGAGACACACTCTTTCCTCCTGGTCATAAAGTCTCTGTGCTAGGAGCACAACATTCTCACATGCATTTTCAAAGAAGGGAGAACAAAAGTTAAAAGAAAAGAAAAGGAGAGAGAGAGAGAGAGAGAGAGAGAGAGAGAGAGAGAGAGAGAGAGAGAGAAGAAAATCTTTCTTTCCAAGGTTTCTTCCAAGATAACCTTCCCAGGTTAACCTGCCCCCTCGGTGGCCTTTATTATCTTCTCATTGTTTAGAGTGGGGGCCTGGGCCCACTTTAGCCAAGTCATGACTCATTGGTGCATTTAATTTAGTCATGTTTCTCAAACACAAAGTTGTTATTATTACTTTAGTGGGTTTGTAGGTAATAGGCAGAGTGGCTATGTGTGCATTTCACCAGAGCTTAACAGAATGCCATACTCCAGTCTGAGCTTGGCTTGACACTGGATTGCAGCACCTGGCACTCCATTAGTTTTCTGGATAAAGAGCTTCTCAGTCACTTTGCTAGCATAAAAAGCTGTGCCCCGTGTGTGTTCTCTGCAGTGACGTCTTCTAGGGATGGGAATTACATTGATTTGTCCTGAATGTCAAGTAGGACACAAGAGGCCACTCAAGGAACAAGTGATGATTTTGATGAATGGAAAGAACAGTGTAGTCTTCTAATGCTTTTCACCATAGTCAACTTCCTCCATGGTCAAGGGACAAGGTTTCCCTTTAGTGGACTAAATGCAAGCACCACAAAGAAAATCGCAAAACATTGGTGTGTATGTGTGTGTGTATGTGTGTGTGTGTGAGTGTATGTACATGAGTGCATGTGTATCTGTGTCTGTTTGTGTGTGTCTCTGTGTATATGTATTTCTGTGTGTATGTGTGTTTGTGTGTTTGTGTGTGTATGTCTCTGTGTGTGTCTGTGTGTATGTCTGTGTGTGTCTGTGTGTCTCTGTGTGTGTGTGTTTGTGTGTGTATGTCTGTGTGTCTGTGTGTGTGCATGTCTCTGTGCGTGTCTGTGTGTGTGCATGTGTCTGTGTGTTTGTGTGTGTATGTCTATGTGGGTGTCTATGTCTGTGTGTTTCTGTGTGTCTCTGTGTGTGACTACAAATTAGCCAGTTAACCCAAGAATGGGCCCATTTTCTTACCCCTGTTCAGAAAAATATCAAATTCAGGGGTGATTATTCAGGGGTGGGAAATTCAAGTTCTATCCCTAATAATCATCTCTCTTGCTTCCCCCTCCCTTTCAGTTTTGTAAACTGGAGAGCCAGGTTCTTTGGCAGTTCATTCTCCAAAGCATCTCTCCTTGATTAGAGCTGTGATTGGGATGAAGGTGATTACCTACGTCTCACTGGAGGTGGCAGAAGTTGCACTTGGCCTTTTGCAAACATCATCACGAGCTCTCATCTCAGCCCTACAATTACCACTGACATTTTACATATCAGAAACCAGAAATTCAGACTAGTAAGGATTTATCCAGGGTCCTCAGTAGAGTGGGGATTAGAACTCTATTTCCCCCCCTCCCCTGATTCCTGAAGGCATCCTACACGTCTCTTCTTCAGTTTCCATCAACACCCTCACCAAGCTCACAACAGCTTCTCCAAATCCCATAGGCTTCCACGGCACTCCTAAGAGAAACAGGACTCTATTGTCTTTTTTTTTTTTTTTTTTTTTTTTTTTTTTTTTTTTTTTTTTTTTTTTTTTTTGCATGGTGGCCTTTCATGAGCGGCATGTGAAATTACTGTCTAGTGCAGCAGCTCCCCCCACCCCCCATCATTCCTTTGGTCTGGAGGCACTTCACATGTAGCTCAGTAAATAAACATTAGGAAGAAAAACACACATCAAGCAGATAAATGAACAGACCAATACTGTGGCCAAGGAGAGGCTCTCCTCATTCTCCTTTGTTGTTCTAACGGGCAAGGTGCCAGCGGGGTTTTGTAAGCACCTGAGAACAGCGATGACAAGTAGTGCCTGAGAGTCACAGAGGCACAGGTGGCTTTGACATTCCCCCATACAGCGGTCAGAGAGAACCCACACATTCTGCTCTCGATGGAGAAGAGCAAGAAGGATGACCATCAGGCTGTGCTCAATGAAGGAGAGGAGAATGAGCTGGTGAGCATCCCCTCTTTTTCTGTTTTCTCAAAGTAGGCAAGGGTTGTTTGCAGGTACAGGAGAGAAGAGACTGTGGCAGCAGCAGGGTTGTTTCTGGACCTGGAACAGTTTGGTTCTGGTGACATTGGCGGCGGTGGTGGCAGTGTGTGTGTGTGTGTGTGTGTGTGTGTGTGTGTGTGTGTGCAGAGACTGAACAAGTTGTTGCTCTGGATGGCTGAGTGGGCCCTTGAGAAGCAGACCACTCACCCTTTCCTGGACACTTTGCAATGTCATGGAAGTACGTTCCTCAATGATGCTCCTTGAGCTTTCTTCCCCTCACTGCTTGGGCCACCATAACATTGGACAAACTAGTGAAAATGGAAACTTTCTTGTCTTCTTCTTCTCCTGCTTGTTTGTGTGCACAGCATAGGCTATGGTGCTCTGGAATGAAGTCACCTATTACTGAGATCAAGGGAGGTTTGAGGCACTGAGTGCTGAAGAAATCGCACTTAGTCTGAGACTTTAACACATTAAAAATTTCTCCTTTTTTCCTGCTTCCTTTTTTTCCTATTGCCCCTTCTTCTAAACTTATATAAATCTTAAAGAAATAGCTATTAAAAACCCGAAAGCTCTGAAGTGTCCATTTGATGCTGAGCGGGTTATATTTGTGATTTCACTTAATCCTTACAACCCAGTACTGAAGGAACTAATCCTATTTCATAGGAAAGACATCTGAGACGAAGAGGTTAGGTAACTCATCCAAGGTCATTAGACAGGACGGAAATCTAGCTCATTCTTTGACTCTTTATATCCCAGCTTGTCCACACTCAAGCAGTGACTCTGGTATGAGGAGGGATGGGAGTAGGAGATGAGAAAAGGAGAGACAGCAGGAAAAGGAACACCAGAGTGAACAGAGGCTGAAATGGCTCATATATACGGGAGCACCAGTTTCCCAGCGCTTCTTCCCTCAGAAAAGCTTACCTGTAGCCCCACTACTCTCATTTAGTAATCTAACGTCAATAAGTGACTCCAGCTACAGCTACTCTGTGCACTAAGATGGCTACTTTGTGTATTTTTGAATGCGAGGAAAGTAACCTGATCCAAACTGAACGGCCCTCTATGTGTGAGATACATGGTAAACTTAGAATTTAGCTACAATATCCTGTTAATACTTTCTGTATCAATTATGGATTGAAGTGATATTTTAGGTAGGTTGAGTAGGGATAGAATCTATTATACAAATTAATTCTAGGGTAGATTAAGTTGGAAGGAATCAATTACACAAATTAATTCTATAAGCTTCTTTTTAATTCTTATTTGGGCTTCTGGGAAATTAAAAACTGCAAAGGTAGCCCACTTCCATGCTTCATGGTACCTCACTGGACTTAGTGATATCATAGCGCTTCAGAATCTGTTCCGCCCTGTTCACTGCTTCATCATCTGATTTTTAAAAAATTGAATGTTTATTTATTTATTTATCTATTTATTTATTTTTGCCTGGAGATGGGAAGTCCTGAAAGCATCACATTGCTCTTAATTCTTCTTTCTTAACTATGTGTTGCATTTGGTATCGTAGTTTTCCCGTTTACCGGGGCAATCAGAGGCCTGAGTAATGGGCCTGGTGCTAGGGGTTTTCATTTTCATGGTTGATCAAATATTTGTAGAGCAGTCACTGGAAATCTCTGTTTGGAATACTATTGGGAGTAACAGTGTTCTGATAATCTTTGTTGTTAGGGCATCCCGGGAGGGAGGTTGGCAGTGGAGTCTGTTTCCCACATTTTACTCTGAGAGAGATGGGACAGAGGCAAACCTTACTCCAGCCCATGGGGTAACTGGGTAAAGAAACCATGAATTTGTGACTCAGCTCCAGGCAACTGCTGTCCTGCAGTCAACTGCACAGTGGTCTCAGACCTTTGGAGTTCAGAGGAAAGCCAAAAATGTTAGAGCTTTTAGCCAAATAGTTGAATAGCCTGATTATACACTGTGGAGATGAATTTTCTGAAACCAAAACCAAAACAACAACAACAACAACAACAACAAAAAACAAAAATAAAAAACAAACAAACCAACCCCTCCCTCCCCAAACCAAAAACCAACCATTAGATGAAAGGAAACCTGGGTCTGGCTTAGTATTCATATCAGGGTTGCAAAACAGTGGCACCCACAAGTGTCTCTCTCCCCGTTTGCTCTTCCTTCCCCGAAGGTTCTCCAGGGTCTAGTGTGATGTCTGCTTACATTCATCACTGTAAGTATGCAATCTGTGGTGATGGTGTGAGAGAATTTGAGGTGAAAAGTAGACACTGTTAGATCAAATAATAAATTCTATTTATCATAGGGCCAGGAAGACTCTTAAGCAGATGGAGAAGGCCCGTGAATTATTCAAGGGCACTCTGGGGTTGTTCTGCTGAGCTCAGCATAGGTAGGAAGCATTGTATAAGCTTAGAGAGTTCGGCTTTGTCCTCATTCTTAACTCCAGCTCTCAGGCCAGAATCCAAGACAGAGCAGCCGAATGCTCGAATGCTCTCGCTGTCTTCCAGCTCCAGTTCTGGGTAATTCAGATGCGCATGTTACCTGCATGGCGACTGAGAAGACAGACCCTGACTTTACAGGCTGTCATTGGCTTTCCCAACCTCGTCCAATCACTTCTGGCCTTTCTCACTATAGTCTCCTCTCCCCCGCTCTAATTGCATCTTTCCCCTTCCTTTTCTTCTTCCTAAATCTGTGCCTTGCCCAGGTACTTCTCCCAGCCCCACCATTCACAGACAACTTTTTTTTCTCTCTTGTCAGTTTTGTTGAAGCACCTACAGCTTTGTTGACAATCCTTAAAATCCTTCATAACACAGACCCATAGACAGGGTATCACAATGCCCAGGGAGACGAGTTTGGCCTTGGACTGACTTGGGTTTAAATTCTGGTCCTTAGATGGATTATCTAACTGTAGTGGCTTGTCACTACCACTTTAGATTGAGAGATACCAGGTGAAAAAGGAGGGCAGGCGACAGTGCCCGAGAATCTCTATACAGTTCTGTCTGAACCTCTATGAAGGCATCATTGTGTTTCTGTTCCTACACATAGGGATCCATGACTCTGTCATGTGTGTACACGTGTGTGTAAGTGTATATGTACGTGTGTGTGACTGTGTGCACAGATTGTCTCCTGAGCTTTCTTCTATTGAGTTTCAATAAAGAAAGGTGAAGAAAGTCTTAATGAAAGAAATACATTGTTTCATATTTTCATGTATAAGAATATTAATTTATTAAAGCTTTGTACACAAAGGTGAACATATCTGTAAGTGTATCTGAAGAACTAAGTGTTACTAAAAATCCATGCCGGTAACTCTTGCAAAAAATACCCCAAACAGGATAAGCTGCCCATCTATGATTTCTTTTTCATGTGGTTGTTGAAGCTGAGCTATGAATTTAAAATGGCTAGACTTTTCTTTTTAAAAGTGACATTAAGCCTTTGTATAGCAAGATATATGAAGGGAAAAATTGGACAAAAACATTAAAACATCACTTTTTACGGACACTCACAATCCCAAAATACTATAAGCCTTCACAAACCATTGCTAAAGCAACCCCTACATCCACCCGCTCCACTCCATCCTTGGCTGTTGTCAGTGAGAGTAACATACAGCAAACTAGCGGGCCCAGTCTTCTCAAAACAGGACTGAGTTGAAACCACAGTTACTCTTGGGTTGATGTTGCACATGGGCAAGAAAAATAGAAAAGAGGTTTCATTTATTATCTTAGCCCAATTAACAAAAAGGCCCATTGCTGAGACACACATCCCTCAGAAGCCTTTATGTTTTTCTGCTGATTTGAAAGTGGGTTCTTCAACAAGGTTTTGTTTTTCTTCCTGGGGGACATGCCATTCGATTCTGTCAAGTTCTGAAATTTGAAATGTGTTATTCCAGTCACAAACTCCCTCATGTCAGGCTCTGGACTATGGATTTTGGTGACTTTTCAGGACTGGGTGTTTGGATGAAGGAGCTGCTGAATGCTTCTGTTTCTCACGTCACAGTTGGACACACTGACATTATTGAGAAGATCACCCCCAGGTGCACCTCTGGGGTTCTTCCTTATCCTCCCTCCCAAGTGATGTAGGCTCCAGGCCAGGGAGGTTGGTTTAGCTGTCCCTGCAGAAGTGTCTGGCACTTCAGGCTCAGCTAGAACTGGCTTTCTAGGTGCCTTTCCCCCTGAGAAAAGAAGGTCAAGCTTGTTTGGCTTTCAGGAGGAGGCAATAAAATTCCTAGGTAAAGGTGTATCTGCAGCAACATCAGCATCCAGGGGAAGCTCCAGGCCTGCTCTTCTAGTTCCACAGAAGCAGCGTATACTCACTCAGCACTCAGCACTCAGTGACTATGGCTGTGGCTATTTGTCAAGTCTATAGTGAGCCATTGGGAGTCAGTGTTGGCTGTCATTAAGGAATGAAGAGGGCTCGATGTGTTTCTCGCGCCAGCAGAGGTGGAACCAGGAGGCAATAGCAGTTGAAGTGGAAAGATATGTAGATGCTGTTTCATCATTGTTACCCTTCTGAGAAGAAAACTCACTTCATCTCTCGTGGTCCCGGCAGCTCTGGAGGCACATTAGCCTCTGCTTCAGGGTCCTCTGTTTACAAGAATTCTCCATGCTTTCTGAGCATGCTCTTCACTTAAGCCTTCAGAGGGTCACCAGTAGCACTTTCACTGATTTGAGTCACAAATGGGTCCCCCATGCTCTCATTCCATTGCTGGTACTGAGCGCTTGGGTATCAAGACCCAAAATGGGACCAACTCAAAAGAAAAATGGCTGTTTGGTGTGGAAGACATAGAAGGGCAAGCACAGTATTTCATATGGTGTTAATGATTATCCCATAACTAGAAACGTCTTTAAGCCAGGGGATCCAGGCTGCAGTCAAGAATTTCTAGTAAACCAAGTGGTGTAGAAATCTCTCTAGATCTTGTTGGTTGCTTGAAGTCCCTGCAACTCATAAGTCTTGTGAGGGTCACGTCTAAAATACGAAAAATGCTATGGCAAGAAAGTGGCTCATTTACGTTGTGTTTAGCATATGCAAATGGAAAGATACAGACAGATAGGTGAAATTGTGCTACCCATATTTCCCCTTCCTCTGATGAAAACTTGGGAAATGGTAAGTGCTTGAGTGCCAAGATCATAAAAAGAAATAACATGTGAAGAGTTTGCTATGAAAACATCAGATGTGAGTGTAGCAATCATTGCACACAGCGTCATATGTATCTTACACCCCATTATAGGACATTCCTATGTTCTCTCAAAAGACTCTCAAAGGATCAATATTGAGAAACATATATTTAAATATAAAAGGTTTCCTGTTGGTACCTGCTAATACCTTTAACAACTTGGATGAAAAGAAGCTTATGAACCTTCGAGCGACACCTGGCTTCGAGGAATAGCTAATATCAGAGACAGAATCAGAGTTTCCTGAGGCTGGATTGTGGGGAGAATACTGTAGAGACACTCTAACAGTTCTCATTAGATTTAAGGGACTAGTAACATCTACAGTGAGGAACAGCAGAGATATGGGTTTGGTAGTTCTGTATGAACTACCAAAGTAGTCAAAGTGTTTGGCTTTATTATGTGTGGCTTTTAGTTGCTAGTGTATATAACCAAAAAAAAAAAAAAAAAATCCTGGGAGGTCTTAAGAGTATTTAGTTTGACAATTAAAAAATGGTTTTGATAAACTCTGGAAGCCAAAGGCGTCACATGTGTGGGGGTTATGCCTGGACAATTTAAGTGTTTTATTGGCTTTCTGAAATGATATGAACTTATTTTTCTAAATACTATGCTAAATAAACTTTTTATTTATACATAAAAATTGTTCTGATTAACTTGTGCTTTTAAAGAAAAATTCCAGAAAGTTATTTTAGTGGTAAGACTAAAATTCTTTTCCAGAAAAAAATTAAGAACTTCTAATTTTATATTTTGTCATGTTTCAAGTGGCTAAGTTCAGTATGTGGTACCAGAAATCTAAGATACTCTCATAGTTGGCCTACAAGGGCGCGCACAGTCTGTGAAGGACTTCCTATAAAGCATGCAGTAGACTCTCATGTTATCAAACATGAGTAGTATCAGTGCCTTTCTCTTAGCAGGGAATTGGAACCAAATAATTTCTGCAGTTCCTTTACTGATCAGTGACACTCTTAATCCATAATTGGCTTTTTAGAGAACATCTTGATTTGTCCCCTGGCCTTAATATAGGACAAACAGTGGTTCTCAAAATTGTCCAGGATAGTCAGTTAGGTATCTCATTATCCTGTGGTCCACAGGACAATGCTCTCTCTAATTGCTGCTCTCTCCTAGTTGCTTCAGCAACCAAGGGTCCTGGTTGTGCCCCTTTTGCATGAAAAGCACGCGAATACATTGTATCACTGGTTGGTTTGGGTGATGTCCATAATAGAGTGACAGTATGTTCATTTTTTTAGTTCTTGGTTTTGACTGATACTGCTATTGACCAAAGAGTCTATTTTTACTCTAAAAACAAAACACAAGGCAGAATATACTAGATTGAGCAACTTACTAACTGTTTAACATCACCCAAATTCAGTTTGTTTGATCTACAAATAGAATAATTTATAAACATAAATAATATTTATTTTAAATAACCAGAAAAACCAACTCCACAGATTATCATGAAAATTAAATAACAGCTAAGTAAATAATCAAAAAACGCTTGACATAATCAAAGGTGATCCAAGAGCCCTTCTTCTAGGTCTGGTGGCTCATGCCTGCAAAACTCAGGAAGAGAAGCCAGAGGCTCACTGAAAGCTCAGAGCCAGTCTGGCTCACACAGTAAGTGCTAGGCCAGATGGGGCAAAGCTCTGTCTCAAAACTACAAAAACAAGTAAATATACAAACCTAAATAAAGCAAAGACTTCCTCTTTGTACACACAGTGTTGTCCACTGAATGGGTATGATGTGTGAAGGGTTGATTAGGTTGATATTTAGTGATAGTTGGTATAAATTACTACATGTAGCCAAATTGGAACAGAGGGTGTGTAAATAAAGACCATACCAATGTGATCCATTCAATGTGCATATTATTATCTTAATATTTAAGAGAACTTCGGAGTCCTCTCAGAGGTAAAGAGCAGATTGTTTTAGAATGTCTCCCTTTGAACATGTAAAGGAATATTACGTGGCATGTCCAGACAGATGAAACAAATGGGCAATGGTTGATAAATTGTTGATAAATGGTGGTACTGGATTGTTACTTGGAAATAAAAGATAAAAAATAACAGACTCTGCCCTCACTAAAGAAAACAAATATCTGCTCTCCTTGAACTTGATTCAAGTGACTAAAGTTTTATGTCTGCACAGAAAAAGCTAACTTACTCTAAGGAGACTAGAATATTCTTACCCATGAAGTTGCTAAACATGTCACAGTAAAGAAAGACACAAACAACAAATCACAAAAAGCAGCAAAAGCGAACTCAACTGCCATTGCTCTTTCCAGAAGGTGACTGTCAGGGGAGGATGCTCTTGCTGTCTTGGATGAGTAAGTAACTTTCTTTTGTTAGGTAAGACTGAGGTATGTGCTGTAAACTATAAAATGAAACTTTTATTGCACAGCACTTCACTTGTACACCTCTGTGCCTATAGTTGTGGCTACTCAAGCAACTATTTCAGATGGCTATGCCCATGAACAGGAATAAAAGGAGACATGAAAACTAGTCAGTTAGTATTCTAGACACAATGAAAATTCAGCAGCTGGAATGTCCCAAAGCCTGGAGCCACAGGAGTGGAAGGATTCCAAGAGGTGAGCCACTCCAGTATTCATTTCCTCAGGCATTTCACCCAGTATCCACCCGCCTCTGTTGGCAAGTGTAGGAGCTACCTGGGTGAGAACAAAGAAGTGCTTATGAGGTGCTTTCTATGAGCTAGTACCTCATTAAATACCCATTTTATAATTGTGCAAAGTGATGCTCAGGTATGTAACACGAGATATACTTTTCATAAGCATCAGAGACAGGACACTTCTTATACCTCACTGTCTTTCTGTCTCTGTCTTTCTTTCTCTCTGTATATGTGCATGCGCAGTTACTACATCCAGCTAATCTTTGAATTAATGTGATCTTTCCTCAAGCCCTTTGCTTCAGCTTCATGGACTATAAAGGCGAGTGGTGTTATTTTGGGGCCTCTATTTGACTTTAACTTTGACAACTTGTTCTCTGAGGGAAAAGTAAAAGATCTACTTAAGCCAGTAGATCAATCACCTTTAGAAATAACATTTTGTTCTGCATGTTGCCTGTGGCCAAATTATTCTACAGTGAGTTCAAAAGAACTAGCCACTAGTCTGCTGAAAATTTTGTTGAATTGTTGAAATAGCACCCATGACAATATTAACTCAACACATACTGCGTGCTCAAGATATGGCAGGGAGCACGGTGCTTGCTTCCTGGGTTGTCTTATTACTAGCTCACAGCACCTGCAGAAGACAACTATTGATTATTCTCATTAATGGAGGAGGAAAGGGAGACATCGGAACACACACAGTGGGTTTCCCAGAAGTCATACATCTGGTTAAGTGATGGAGCTGATTTGGATTTGACTGTCTTGTGACATGTTCTCAGCCTTTAACTGATATCAAACTGTTTCTGATGTGCTTTATAACCAGCCACATTCTTTACATAAGAAGTCCAAGTTTCAGTAAACGTAAGTCCTAGTTGGAAAGTGATGGAGAGACTAAAGGAAGTAAAAGCTTTCAGTGGCGCTAAGATATGTGTAAAGAACGGGGGCTATCATGACAGACCTGCACAGACACTTGGCTCTGGACTGTGACACTACACAATAGCCTCTGTAGAAGCAGCACGCATCTAGTCCACTGTCCTTCCTAATCGAATGCGGGTTTCTGTGTCCTGGACTTAAAGAATACAGTAAGGCATTTACAGTTCAGAATGCTAGAGAGAATCAAAGAAATGTAGGAATCGCGGTGTTTAGAGAGAAAACAAACCAACAGTCAGTGGCAGATCTGGTTTCTGGCCTCCTGGAATATAGGTTGTTCCCACTGCCAGCCCTGAAACTGAGCCACCTCTCTTCAGCCGCAAACTCCTACCAAACCACCTGTTCACAATGAGTATCTTTTGTATTCCTCACACTTCTTCCCTCCTCCCAAGCACTCCTCTGGGTATGTGCTACTGGCATCATCCAGAGTAGGGAGATGGAAAGAGACTTGAGGAACTCAGATCCTGAGACCCCATTCCTAAACAGTGACTAAAGCTCAGTTTCTGCAAGAATAATGAATTAAATATTCACACTCTCCCATCCATTCCTGTATCTTCTCATCTATATCACCCCTGCTTATTTTCCTCCTCCACCTCCTCCTCTCCTCCACCTCCACCTCCTCCTCCTCCTCCTCCTCCTCCTCCTCCTCCTCCTCCTCCTCCTCCTCCTCCTCCTCCTCCTCCTCCTCCTCCTCCTTCTTCTTCTTTGAGACAGGGTTTCTCTGCATAGCCCTAGATGTCCTGGAACTCACTCTGTAGACCAGGCTGGCCTCGAACTCAGAAATCTGCCTGCCTCTGCCTCCCAAGTGCTGGGAATAAAGGCATGCGCCACCACTGCCCAGCTCCTTCCCTTTTCTAAACACCACCTCTTAGTGGATGTTACTGGTGTTGCATGATACAAATATTTAGGGGGAAAATGGGACTCTGTCTGGGGAAATATTCATTAAAATGAAATTATACTCAAGATTAATTAGCATAAAGGAGATGTATTGTGATAAGTCGTGATCCAAAAGCACTGTTGGGCCGAGTGAGAGCATTTGAACAAAGGACTTCCAGATAAATCAACAAGGCTTCCAGGAAGACCTCATATCTCCCATTGGACCTCATGCCCTTGGGAAAGCTGAGAAGTGATTTATAAAGGAATCTCACTAAGGTTTATGAAGCCCATTGGTCAAGAAAGGAAACGCATCACTTCTCTTCCTCTTTGCTAGGGAAATGCATATTTCAGAATATTCCTCTATAAGCCCCTTCCTTCCTTCCTTCCTTTTCTTTCTCTTTGCATTTCCTCTCTTCCTCCCTCCACCACTGTTTGCTTCTCTCTCCCAGCCCTGTACTAGTGATTCTACCATTGAGTTCCCTCTCCAGCCCTTTTGTGATTTTTATTTTGAGACAAGGGTCTCAATGAGTTCTCCGGGTAAAAATTGGCTTCATTTTGTATCCCAGGCAAACCTTGAGATAGCAATCCTCCTGCCTCAGCATCCCAAGTAGGGGATGCCATTTTGCTAATACGATGTTTCCAGGTTTTAAAAACATTATTGTAAGTGTCATTTTTAGGTGGGGTTTTATTGTTGTGATGAGACCCCATGACTAACTCAACTCTTATAAAGGAAAGCATTTAACTGAGTCTGGCTTACAGTTTAGAGGCGTAAGCATTATTGTCATGGCAGGAAGCATGGTGGTACACAGGCAGACATGTCGAGAGGTAGCTGAGAGTGCTACATCTAGGCAGAGAGCAGGAAGAGACACTGGGTCTGACTTGAGCATTTGAAACATCAATGCCCATCCCCAGTGATGTATTTCCTCCAACAAGGCTACACATACTCCACCCAGACAACGCCTCCTAATATTGTTATTCCCTGTGAGCTTAAGGGGGGCATTTTCCTTCAAATCACCACAGTATCTTTCCTTATCTTGGGAGTTCTTTACCAGGGATGTGACTTTACCTCTATTTTCAAGGATGTCAGCTCCTTTCCATCATATCAGGGAGCAGCTACAGATGTACCAGGTCGC
Source organism: Arvicanthis niloticus (assembly GCF_011762505.2). NCBI lineage: Eukaryota > Metazoa > Chordata > Mammalia > Rodentia > Muridae > Arvicanthis > Arvicanthis niloticus. The sequence goes on along the minus strand of NC_047669.1, from coordinate 16,057,074 downwards.
CCAACTTCCAACTTTCCATTTTATTTATTTATTTGTTTACTTGTTACTTTGGAGACAGAGCCTCAGTATGTAGCCCTACTTGGCATGGACCCTGCTATGTAGTCCAGTCTATCCTAAACCTCACAGGTATCTGCCCACTTCTGCCTCTGAAGAGCTAGGATTAACAGCATGCACCACCAAGTCCAGCCTTTTTTTATTTATTGCAGCTTAAATTTGAGGTCCAGTTTCCTTTTCTCAAATATTCCCATTAAAACCTTTAAAGTTCTTCCATTTGCTTGGAACACAGTGTCTTATTAACGGAGTCCACCTCACTCCACTTCTCTTTTGTTCAGACTTTTTATTGCCAAGCACTAATACCGTCATGTCACACATGCATAGCAGCTGCTGTCTACCACTCCTGTTCATTCTTGAACTTTGTAGTAGAGTTGTATACTGTTTTTTTCAGTACTCAATTTACTCACTCTGTCATCAGAAACATATCTACATTGGTATTTCTATCTATTTCATATCTACAGAGGTTATTTCTTAAAAGTTTAAAAAGTTGTGGTATACCACTGGATGACAGCAGAGAAATTATTATCTTTTTCTGTTGATAAGACTTTCCAAGGCTTTTATGAACACATCTGGTCTGAATATTCTTGTTTAAGAAGTCTCCACCCCCCATTTTTCTTTTCCTTTTCTGTTGTTGTTCTTTTGTTTTTGTTTTGTTGTGTTTTTTGTTTTGTCTTGTATTTTGAGACAGAGTCTCACTGTGTAGCTCTGGCTGTCTTGGAACTTGCTATGTAGATCAGGCTGGCCTTGAACTCAGAGATCCACTTGCCTCTATTTCCTGAATGCTGAGATCTAAGGCATGCACTATCAAACCTGGCTCAAAACACTTTACAAAGCTGAATATACTTTCATCTCTCTTGTACAAAACAAGAGTTGAGTAGAATATTCACGTCTGTTGCAACACTGTTTTTAAAAGTGCTTATACCAATTCACACCTCCAGTGACTTTTAGTTGATTGCTTGTTCCATCCTATCAGCCTTTCCCAATCTTTACCACTCTGATATCGTCAGTACTTTTAATTTTAGCTGATCTTTGATCTGTGGCATCAGCGTGACTTTCAGAGTAAGTCCTCCACCTTGGTTGTATGAGTCCTGTGACTTGTTTCTCTTCAGGATGGCCATGGCTGATTTGGCCTGTGACGTACTACTGTGGCTTTAATTCACATTTCTTTAACAAAGTCCCAAGCTTCCTCTAAAAGGCTATGGACCCCTTTTAGACTTCTTAGAATCGTCTATTTAAGCCCCCCCACCCCCCCATGACCCCTGTTTTCTAGCTTAATTCTTCTTTATTGTAGTGATCCTGTGAATTCCAAATATAAATCCCCCTTTATATATAGGCTATATAAAAATAGACCTTATAAATGGCTAACGTCCACCCACTCCAGAGACCCTTTGATACACAGTTGCCATTAGTTCCAATATAATCAAATGCATTTTTCTTGTTTTTCTTGTTTTAAGAATTATTTGTCTACTGAAGTTCTCTTTATTTCTTCTTTCAAGGAACTGGTTTGCTTTCACATTTAAGTAAAAGTAAATGTGTCGCTTTTGCATATGATACATAGTTGTAGGGGAATGGTATTTCCCCCAGCACCCTTCCCTTAGCTCTAGCCCTGCTTAAGTACCTTAAGCCTCTGACTGCAGTGGTTCCTACTCTGGAAGGACAGTGATGGTATCTTAGGCCCTTTCTCCACTCTGTCCTGTCCTTTGTCATTGTTTTTTCCCCTGTATCATACATACTGAGTTGTTTTAGGGTTTCCATTGATGTGAAGAGACACCATGACCAAATCAACTCTTATAACAGACAATATTTAATTGGGGCTGGTTTACACTTTCAGAAGTTCAGTCCATTATCATCGTTGTAGGGAGCATGACAGTATGCAGAGAGACATAGTGCTGGAGGAGCCGAGAGGTCTACATTTTCATCAAAAGGAAGCCAGGAGCAGACCGACTCCCAGGCAGCTAGGAGGAGGATCTCAAAACTCCCAAATGACACACTTCCTCCAACAAGACCGCACCTACTTCAACAAGGCCACACTCCCTAATAGTGTCACTTCCTGGGTCAAGCGTATTCAAAGTATCGCAATGAGTCTTTCTAATTACTGTGGCTTTGTAAGAAGTTCCCAGTTCTGCTGGTGCAAGTCCTCCATGCTTCTGTTTCGTTCTGAATTATTTTCTTGACTCCCCTAGGTTCTTGGTATTTCTACAGCAATTTTAGAGTCGTCTAAACAGTGATTGCAAAATCACTTGGTGAGCCGTTAAATGGGAGAGGAATGTTGACATCCCAGATTTCTTGTGTCTTCCCACTCATTTAGCTCTCACTCACTCAGCAGTAACACGGGAGTTCTCAGCATCAAGGTTTTGCACGCCTTATGTGGATTTAGTACAAGGCAATTGAAGTTTTCTTTGTTCTATTATTTACGCTTAATTGACTTTCAACTTTCTGCTAATACATACTGTTGTAGAAAGCATTTAATCGCCTGGCAGTGGTGGGCGCACGCCTTTAATCCCAGCACTTGGGAAGCAGAGGCAGGCGGATTTCTGAGTTCGAGGCCAGCCTGGTCTACAGAGTGAGTTCCAGGACAGCCAGGGCTACACAGAGAAACCCTGTCTCAAAAAAAGAAAAAGAAAGAAAGAAAGAAAACATTTAATCCCGACCCAGGATTTCTACCCCACCTTAGACTCGTTAGTTCCCGGATGAAAGACACATACAACCTTTATATTTACAATAAGCCTCAAACAGCACAAAAACTGGGCAGCTGCCTACCCTCTATGCTGTTAGAATCTACTTTCCTATTGATACTCTGAGTTATTACCTACTATGTTTCGTCTGTACTACTCTTAACGCCAACTGGCCAGCCCACAGGGCCATGTTCTCTTGACACCTAACCCATGGCGGCTTTGCCTTCTCCTCTTTTGCACTTTCTTCTCCTTTATGGTTCCTCTCCCACCCCAAGCCTGTGAATCCTAAACCCCACCTATGTCTCTTCTGCCCAGCTATTGGCTCTTGGCATTTTTATTTTCCAATTAGAAATAACTTGGGGGCAGGACCACTTAGCGACTTACGTGTGGACTCTCTCCTCTCTGGGGAAACCAGGCTTGGGGACCAATATTAGCATTAAATACAAGTAGCATTAGGCTAACCCACTACAGCATACAAATACAATTGGGTTTTCTATATTTACTTACCATTCTACAACTTTAATATATTCACTTATTAAGTTTATTAAGAGTTACAGTCTGTCTGAACTTAAACAAGTTACTTGTTTGTAACCATATACACCTGTCTTTCTTTTTCTCTGTCTATTGTATGACATCCCCCTCCCCCAAACATTAACACTGAAAAGCTCATTGCTTCTGTATTCCTAAGACAAATAGCATCGGGTAATAATATATAATATGTAATACCTTTTCATTATGCCATGGCATTGGTTATATAACATATTTTATGATTATTTTATATATAGTGATGTAAATTATAGCCTATAACTTTTCTTTTAACATGCTTATTCAAGTGTCAGGTAATTTTGACCTTGTTATGACAAGTTAGGAACATTCTTACATTCTCCATTTATGCAGGAGCTTATACAAGAACAGTTTCACTTCAACCTTAAATATTTGAAAGGACTCATAAGTCATATGAGCTCAAAGAATGTTATAACTATAACTTGTAGTTATAAATTTGTTTTTTTGTTTTAATTATAAATTAAATTTATACTTGTTGTATTTCTATTGAATTTATCATGAAGTACCCTACTCTTCTCTCATAATGTTTCTTTTCTTAAATATCTATGAAGAAATATATTTTGTTTGACATTAATATAGCCACTCAACTTTTCTTCACTAACATTTGTATGTTATGGTTTTTTTTTTTTTTTTTTTTTTTTTTTGCTTCTTTTTTAACTTTTGGGCTTATTTATATTTAAAGCATGTCTCTTAGAAACAACATGAAGCATGCCTTTTATTATCTAGCATGTTGTATTACCATCATGTTTTCATTCAGGGTATTAAGACTGTTTACATTTAATGTAATTTTCAATATAGTTGGGCTAAATTTTGTGCTGCTGCTATTTGGTTCCATTCATTCTGGATGTCTTCTATCCATTTAACCTTGTATTACAGATGGCCCTAGGTTTCTGCATTGACACCATACACTGTGTTTTTAATGGCTTCATTATAGACCATTGTTCTGATATTTCAAACCTCACTGAACCACTGGCAAACATTTCAGTTCCCCCAATAGTGTTGCTATTACAGACAATGCTGCACTGAGCATCTTGCATCCATTATTTTTTCTTTTATGTGTTATTTCATTAGGGCATCCTTCCAACTGAAGAATTATCGATTACAGGTAGAAACATCTTTATAATTCTGTATTGAAGTTATAACTTTGCCTTCCCCAAAGAGTTGTCCCAATTTAAGAGGTTGTCAGCAGTCTATGGCTTTAAAAGTTTCATTGAAGCCTCCCTAGGCTTATATTTCCCCTGTTTAATAAAAGGAAGTTATACAGAAAAAAAAACCAAACTAGGCAACTGCATTGTGATTATCAGTGTCAATGCTGTGTGAAAATAAACAGATCAAAAATGTGTTTATGAGTGAACTCGTTGCAGTTATGAGCTAAACTAAAATTCCAATGTGTTCTGCTTCTGTTTTTCATACTCTTGGGCCTTGACACACACTGACTGTTTGTAAGTAAATCACTGTATATTCATCATGTAATATGTAAGCTAGCATACTTATGTTATTTGGGTCTAATAAAACTATAATACACAGAGTAGACCAAGTGTTATAGAAGCAGAGGGAACACAGGGAGAGAAAGAGATCTTGGAATGTTCATACAATGATGGAAATTGCAAGTATCTGAATTAAATTAGAACATCTTTGCTAATAATATCAAACTAGCACTGCATTTTCCATCGGTGTGCACCTTTTTCTACATGAGTTGTGTAGCATTACAAAAGTCTATAGCTTATTCTTACTGTACAGAGACTGCAGGCTCCTTGGCTGATCGTCGCAGTCCTGTACTGTGAGTCTTCCTCTTAGTTCCATTAGAAGATTGTGCTGGGATTTTCCCATGGAGAATGAGTTACCTTCGGTCACACAGCCCACAATAAGCAGAGCAGTGATTCAAATATATGTCTTACTTCATAAACGTGGGCCATTTCTACTCTGTTTAAGGATCACTTTCAACAACTTTTAATCCACTACTACCTTATTAAGGGAAAACTAATTTTTTTTTTTTTTTTTAAAAAAGGTCATACTGAAGGTGAAGACTTTCCAAAGATTTAAACAAAGAGATTTGTTATATAATGCAGATCTAAGTTGACCTCAAATTCGAAAGGGTCTGTTCTACTTTATCTATCTATCTATCTATCTATCTATCTATCTATCTATCTATCTAGATGTAGTCCTAATATCACAGCTCTGTGATCTGGATGTGGGAAGTTAGAGTCACTGGAAAATAAAAACAAAGAAAAATTTCCAATTCAACCCAAAGCCATTAGGTAGTACACACACCATGCATTTGTCAGTGTGTTAGTTTCAATTTCTGTGACAAGGTATCTGAGGGTTGAAAGAAGAAAGACTGACTTTAGAGGCTGGGTTGGTATCCCAATCCCTCCACTGGAAACCTTGCCTGGTTACAGAAGATGGCCAGTTTAGGCTCCATATCTCCCCTTACTAGGAGTATTAGCTTACTAGGGTCATCCTTGTAGATTCCTGGAAGTTTCCATTGTACTAGTTCTTTAACTCATCCCCAAAATGTCCCCTGGTACAAGTTTTCTCTCCCAGGCCTTTCTCCCTCTGTCCTTCCCACACCTGATCCATCATGTTCTTTCCTCACCTTCCCCCAGTCCACCTATGGTACGTATCCTAATAAGTGTTCTAGCATATCTTGTAGATTGTATAACGTTGTGGCTAAAGGTTTGTGGCTGGCTTGGTGTTTATGTTTTTCTTTTGAGAGCATATGTTATACCTTCCTGTACCAAAGATGCTGAAACATAAGGGCTCTACATAGGCACCTGCTAAACATCTTTATTTTCAAAGAGTTGTGTAGGTGATGTCTTCAGTAATGGGAGTTGCTTTGGGTTTGTGGAAAGCAACCAGTAACCTTGGCAACAGCTAGGGTTGTTTAGGGGCTCACGTGAGGCCCCTTTGGCCAGCAACTCAATTAGATGTAGCACAATTTCAATTGTGGAAGCTTCATCTGGTGCCAGGAGATGGCCAGTTGAGACTCTGTTTCCCCCATTATTTGACTATTTCATTTAGATTATCTTCATATAATTAAATATTTTAGGAAGTTTGTATTGCATTAGGTTTCCATACTAGCCATCAAATGACCCTTAATTTTAGCTGTCCCTCCTACAAACCCCTCTCCTGACTCAATGTTTCCATTTCACCCTTCTCCTCCATCCCTAACTATCTATTTTATTTCTCTTTTCCAACGAGATGTATCTGTTCCTTCTAGAACAGTGGTTCTCAACCCTCCTAATGCTGAGACCCTGTAATATAGTTCTTCATATTGTGACCCCTCAATCATAAAATTATTTTGTTGCTACTTCGTAACTGTAATTTTGTTGTTACGAATCATCATGTAAATATCTGATATGCAACCCAAGTGAAGGGGTTGCTTGACCTTCAAAGGGATGCAACCTACAGGTTGAGAACTGCTGCTCTATACCTCTCCTCTGTGGTGTGTGGATTGTAGCTACATTATCATTAACTTCAGTGCTAACATCCATATATAAGCAAATATATACTGTATTCATCTTTCTGAGACTGGAATACCTCCCTCAGGAAGATTCTTTTTCCTAGTGTCATACATTTGCATACAAATTTCACGATGTCACTTTTTCTTAATGAGTGAATGCATCATTGTGTAAATTTTCTTTATCCATTCTTCTGTGTAGGGACATTTAAGCTGTTTCTAATTTCTGGCAATTATGAATACAGTGGTAATGACCATGATTGAGCAAATGCCTCTGTAATTAATAGGTAAATTGCCTAAGAGTGGTATAGCTGGAGCTCAAGGTAGTAGCGTCTTCCAGAGGGAACACCACACTGACTTGCATAGTGGCTGTACAAGTTTGTACTTCTACCAGCCACTTCTTTCCACATTCTTTCCAGAATGAGCTGCCACTTGTTTTGTTGATCCTAGTCATTCTGACAGCTATAAAATGAAATCTCTAAGTAGTTCTGATTTGCATATCCTTGGTGGCAAAGGATATTAAACATTTCTTTACATGTTTCTCAGCCATTTGAGTTTTCTCTATGGACAAATTTCTGTTTAAATCTGTACTCCATTTTTAATTGGGTTATTTGTTTCCCTGATATCTAGTTTCTTGAGTTCTTTATATATATTGAATATTAGTCTTTTATTGGATGTATATTTGGTGAAAATATTTTCGCATTTTGTAGGTTGATGCTTTGTCACGCAGAAGCTTTTTAGTTTCATGAGTAACCAACCAATAACTGATTTGACTTAAGAACTATTCCACAAAATGGAACCCATACCCAAATTGCTCGCACAACCAAGAACCTGAGACTATATAGCCCATGGATCTGGGGTAAAACCAAATGATACTGGTCTAAAACAAGAAAAAAAATCTAGTGATAAAATGGCTCCTAATGATATTCTACTATATTCATAGATCAGTGCCTTGTTCAGGCATATCATAGAAGCTCGCCTGCAGCAGAGGGGAACAAATAGAGAGACCTGAAGCTGGGCATTAAGGAGGAGATAAAAGATCTTGGAATAATCAGCTTTAAATGGGATGTATCCATCAAATCTTTTCCCTTAGAATCCAGGGAACTCTGTGGAAGGGAAGGCAGAAAAAGCCTAAGAGCTAGAGAGGGTGAAGGATACCAAGGAACAGGATCCTCTAAACCACCCTTCCTAATGCTGGGACACATTAATACAGATGTATGGTTTATAAAGATATTTCCCAATCTGTAGATCGCTGCTGTGTCCTATTGACAGTGTCCTTTGCCTAACAGAAACTTTTCAGTGTCATGAGGTTCCATTTATTAATTGTTGGTATTAGTGCCTGAGCTATTGATGTTCTGTTAAGGAAGTTGACTCCTGTTCCAATGGATTCAAGGCTACTCCCCACTTTGTCTTCTATTAAATTTAATGTACTTTTTGTGAGGTCTTTGATCCACTTGGACTTGAGTTTTGTGCAGAGTGATAAATATGGATCTATTTTCTGTGTTCTCCATGCAGACATACAGTTACACCAGCACCATTTGTTCAAGATGCTTTCCCTTTTCCATTGTATGGTATGGTGTCTTTGTCCAACAAACAAACAAACAAACAAACAAACAAACAAGTGTCTGTAAGTGTGTAGGTTTATTTCTGGCTCTTCCATTTTATTCCATTGATCAACCTGTCTGTTTTTATGCTAACACTATGGATGGCATTCTTAATCACCATTGCTCTGTAGTACAGCTTGAGATCAGGGACAGTGATTTCTCTAGAAGTTCTTTTATTGTTAAAGAGTGTTTTGCCTATCTCAGTTTTCTTGTTTGTTTGTTTTTTTCATATGAAATTGAGAATTGCTCTTTCAAGGTCTGAAAAGAATTGTGTTGGCATTTTGATAGGAATTGCCTTGAATCTGTAGATTGCTTTTGGTAAAAATGACCATTTTTACTATGCTAATCCTACCAAGCCATGAGCATGGGCGATCTTTCCATCTTCTGATAGCTTCTTCAATTTCTTTCTTCAGAGACTTGAAGTTCTTGTCATACAGATCTTTCACTTGCCTGATTAGGTATAGCAAAGTACTTTATATTATTTGTGGCTATTGTGGAGGGTAATGTTTCTCTTATTTCTTTCTCTGTCAGTTTATTGTTTGTATATAGGAGGGCCACTGGAATGTGTTTTGTTTGTTTGTTTAGTTAATTTTGTACCTAGTTACTTCGCTGAAGATGTTTATCAGTTGTAGAAGTTCCCTGGCAGAGTTCTGGGGTGATTTATGTATACTATCATATCATCTGCAAATATCAATGCTTTTACTTCTTCCTTTCCACTTTGTATCCTCTTGATTTCCTTCAGTTGTCTAAAAGCTTTAGTTAAAAGCTTCTAGTTTTTAACTGAATAACAATACTATTTTGAGTAGATGTAGAGCGGGAAGACTTGTCCCTGATTTTTATGGAATTGCTTTAAGTTTCTCTTCATTTAATTTTATGTTGGCTGTTGTCTTGCTGTTATAGTGCCCTTATTATTATTAGGTATGTGCCTTGTATCCCAGATCTCTCCAAGACTTTTATCATGAATAGGCATAGGATTTTGTCAAAAGAATTTCCAGTGTCTAATGAGATGATCATGTGCTTTTGTTTCTTTTAGTTTGTTTATATGGTGGATTACATTGATGTATTGTCATATGTTGAAACATCCTTGCATCCCTGGAACAAAGCCTACTTGATTATAGTGGATGATGTTTTTGAAGTGTTTTTGGATTCAGTTTGCAGGTATTTTACTGAGTATTTTTACATCAATGTTCATGAGGGAAAATGGTTGGAAATTCTCTTTCCTTGTTGAGTCTTTGTGTGGTTTAGGTATCTGGGTGACTATGGCCTCATAGAATGAGTTGGGCAATGCTCCATCTGTTTCTATTTTGTGACATAGTTTGAGGAGTATTGGTATTACCTTTTTGAGAGTCTGGCAGAGGCCATAGTTCTCTCAACAGAGACTCTAAAAACCAGAAGGGTCTGGGCACACACACACACTGCTACCACAAACATCAAAATAACAGGAATTAACATAATTAGTCATTAATTCATTAATATATCTCAACATCAATGGATTCAATTCTCCAACAAAAAAGGCACAAGCCAACAAAATGGATAGGAAAACAGAATCCATCATTCTGCTGCATACAAGACACGTACCGCAAGAACAAAGATAAATGTTACCTCAGAGTAAAGGGCTGGAAAAAGATTTTCCAAGCAAAAAACAAAATCCAAGAAGCAAGCCAGAGTAACCATTCTAGTATCTAATAAAGAATCCATTGTGTGTGTGTGTGTGTGTGTGTGTGTGTGTGTGTGTGTGTGTGTTTCCTTTCTTTTGGTTTTGATAGTGCAGGATTATTTATTTCCTGTGTTTTCTTGGGTGTAGTTAACTTCCTCAGGTTGGAGTTTTTCTTCTAAAATCTTTTGTAGGGCTGGATTTGTGAATAGATATTGTTTAAATTTAGTTTTATATTAGAATATTTCATTTTCTCCATCTATGATGATTGAAAGTTTTGCTGGGTATAGTAATTTGGGTTGGCATTTGTGGTCTCTTAGAGACTGCAAGACATCTGCCCAGACCTTTCTGGTTTTTAGAGTCTCTGTTGAGAAGTTGGGTGTAATTCTGATAGATCTTCCTTTACATGTTTCTTGGCTTCTTTCACTTGCAGCTTTTAATACTTTTCCTTTGCTCTGTATAGTTTGTATTTTGCTTATTATGTAGCAGGAGGGTTTTGTTTCAATCTACTTGATGGGACATGTCAATTTCTTCTATTCCTATTATTTTTAGGTTAGGTCTTTTCATAGTGTCCAAGTTTCCTGGATGTTCTGTGTCAGGATCTTTTTAAATTTACCATTTTCTCTGGCTGATGTATTAATTTATTCTATCCTGTATTTTATGCCTGAGCTTCTCTTCCATCTCTTGTTTTCTGTTGGTGATGCTTGTGTCTGTTCTTCCCTGGGTTTTCCATCTCTAGTATTCCCACAGTTTGTGGTTTTGTTTTCTTTATTGCTTCTATTTCCATTTTCAGGTCTTGAGCAGTTTTATTTATTTCCTTCATCTGTTTGTGTTGTCTTTGTATTACTTTAAAAGATTTATTAATTTTCTCCTTAAAGCCTCTATCATCTATTTTTTTTAGATTGGATTTAATGTAATTTTCTTTGCTTTGGTTGCGTTAGGGTATCTGGGTCTGCAACAGTATGACAGCTGTGCTCTGAAGGTGCCACATTGCCCTGGTGCTTGTTGATTCTGTTCTTATGTTGGCCTTTAGCCTTATAGTTGCTCTTGGATTTTCTTGGTGTAGCAGGTCTTGGGAAGGCAGGCCAAGCCTGAATGTTCCTGATGCAACTGGTCTTGGATAAGCAGCCTCAAGCTGGACAGTGGAACTCAGGGTGGGCAGTGCACATCACAGGGGAGATGGGCATGTCCCAGGGGATTGGGTGGGTGCAGGAAGGGGTCTAATCTAGATGTCACTGGTGCTGCCTGCCTGGTGAAGGTGGGTGGAGTCATGGTCAGAAAACGGCACTTGGGAAACAGCTTGCAGCTCAAGGCATCTGGGTGTGCCTTTTAATACCTAAAGAAAATAAATCTGCTTTAAAATATGAGGCATGTTACACACACTTGAGGTACCTCTTGGGATGGCATAGAAGCAGGTAGAGTTTCCTTTTTCATCCCATCGAATGTGTAATTTTACATGGCAGAGAAGTAGGAAGTGTTGTGCTTCTCTGTCCTTTTATATATTAGCTGTCAGCTGCAGTCAACTTAATTCTATCAACTGATGTTCTCAACCAACAGCCCTGTATCTAAAACATATATTCTATGAAGCAAATGATATTTTTGTAAATACTGCAACATAAAATGTTCTATGTATTATGCAGGAGGTGTTTGGCTACCACACTCAGAATCTACGGAGAGCCCTGTGCCTTGTCACAGCCATCCTGACTCTTGGTGCAGTTCAGCTGATGTTCTACTGGAGACCTGAGTGGTGGGTGTGGACCAGTTGCATCCCATGCCCCTTGCAAGAAGCAGATACAGTTTTGTTGAGGACAACCGTGCGTACCTTTCTTTTGTCCATTTTAAATGCCATGATCATTACAGAAAGACAGATACTGTATATTGTCACTTATACGAGGAAAATGTGAAGTTGACATTATAGAATAGTGATTACTAATTTTTTTTAGTAATTAGTAGGTACAAGGCCAAGGTTGAATAGGGTAATACCTATTAATAGTATAGGATAGTATGGCTGGCAGAAAAATGTAAAAATAGCTAGTGGACAGGGTTTTGAGTGTTTCCAACACAAAGAAATGTTAAGTTTCTAAAGTGGTTAAGAGGCCTATTACCCTGACCTGATCATTCAAAACAAACCCTATTGCTCTGTCAGTGTTTCTGGGGAGACATGAATAATTGTCTATTCATTGACAACAGATCAAAGAAATTATTTCACCCAAGTCTAGCATGTGTATTCTACACACACATATAATACATGCATAATATATGTACATACATATATATTACTCACAGGACTGTGGGTGAATCATAGGCAGTTGCAACACTGAAGAGTACACGCCATTCCTCGAAATCCTTGATTTATCTGCAAGTGATTAAACAGGTTATAGAGCCTTTTCTTTCAGGAAATTGCTACTATCTTTGTAGCCAGTGAGAGACCTCTTAAGATTCTTGTAATGTTAGGAACTTGTTCAGACTTGTGAGCTTTGTTTATTTTCCGAGTCTTCAAGGAAAGAATATTTCAGTTCAGAAGAAATAACTACTCAAGACCTATAAATATATGCAAGTACTATTTCTCAAATAAAAATTGAAATATAACTTTTAAAGAAAAAAAAGTCTTTTATTCTTCATCTGTGACCCAGCAATGATTGATTCGTATTCTAGAGGGGAAGAGCTCATCCATTCAGGCAGTTTCCCTAGACTAGAACAAGAGGAGGAAAAACTATCTCCTCAAGCCACATGTTATCTCTTGTCTAGCCCAATAATGCTGGTGCTTCCTTCACTTCAGCCTGCAGAAATGTCTGGTATTTCAGGCCTAAGGACATTGCTCTCTGCCATTACATGGACAGTGGCTGTCATTGTTACAACTCTCAGAGACCACACAACGTGGGAACACTCAATTTTTTTTTTAAAGTGTGCCTTGGAGTATTCTAGACAATTTAAGCTCGTGGATATTGTATAAAAATGGCTAGAGCCTGGCATGATGGTGTACACATAAGATCCCAACAGTTAGGAGTCTGAGGCAGGCTAACCAGGAAGATGAGGCCAGTCCAGAATACACCAAGAATCCCTGACTCAAAAAACTAAATCATAAAAGGGAAATAGAGTCATCTAAGAAAGTTTCTAGACATAATGCTTTCCTATAAAATATGTCCAGAATTTCTCAAAATTTTGAACATATCAGAAGCCTCTGGAAGTCTCACTGAAACACAAACTGCTGACACCATTTCCCCAGTTTCTGACTCTGTGGAGTCTAAGAATGGGACTAAGAATTTGCATTCTGAGCGAGGTCTGAGATTGTCCTCTTGTTTGTTGGCTTTTCAAGGATGAATTTCGAAGATATATGAGGAAAAAGGTCTTTTGCCTCCACTTATCCACACTGAAGTTTCCTATAAGCAAGAACCCAGAGGAACCTCTGGTAGCTGACCACCACTCGGTCATAAACCAAGCTGTAATGAAGCCAGAACTGAAAGTAAGAGGTCTTACGTGTGGGACATTTTGGGACATTTGTGAAGACAAAGTAGTATGTGTGTTTATTCGTTCAAGTTTTGAATGTAACATTTTGGGGCTGGAATGATCCTGAGGTGGAACACCCACATGGGAGCCTACACTGAAGAATTCCCCTTTGCTTGGCTTTCCTCTGTCAATGATGTCTGTTCCTTCCTATTTGTGGTTGCAGCTACGGTGCATCCAAGTGCAGAAAATCAGGTACGTGTGGGATTTCTTGAAGAAGCGATTTCAGAAAGTTGGGTAAGTATAGCTTTTTCTCACCACTATCTCAGGACACAGCCGAAGAACCCTGGCTTATTGGGAGCTGTAAACTGAAGCATTGTTCCTATCCCAACTCCATCCTAGGTTGCTGGAAGACAGTAACTCCTGCTTTGACATTCATCATACATTTGGATTGGGTCTGACCAGCGAAGAGCAAGAGGTCAGGTAGGATTAATAATGCCTACTAAGCCTAACCCTGCTGGCCTAAAGTATCAAATGCACCCTCATTGGTGTGTTGCTGGCAAAATGCTTCACCATTTGCTGGCATTAGAACGACATTCTAAACTCTCTTCTTAGGTAAACTTATTAAAAAGACACCAAAAGAGCAAAGCAATAGAATAAAATGTGACCTTTTGTCTAGGCTTGCAGAACAGGCATTATATTAAGCTGAAGTCATTTCATAAACATCAGCTTCTTAATCCTCCCAAATTGACTGAGAACCACCCTCCCCCCCCCAAAAAAAAAAACAACAAAAAACTAGTAATCAGGTCGTGTTGTACTGTGAACAAATAGCTATGGAGATGAACATTTTACTACTTACTTGTGTATGTCATTCAACGTTGCATGTGCAGGACCCAGAATATCCCTAGACTCATGACAGGACCTCAACAGAGATTTGCAGAAGAAACAAATGACAGTATTCGTTAATTTATTATCTCTGTGTTTCTGATACGTCAGGTACTTTGCAAGGGACTAATAATCTAAAGAGAAAGACATAGCCATTCATTTGGGGAGGGGAAGGAGGGAGGAACAGATGCAGAGAGGGAGGGAGAGGAGTAAAATCCACAGGACTGTCTATAGGCTGCCAGACATTAGAAGATGCTGATTCCGTCTACTAACCAGAGGGGAAATATTCCTGCTTCCTCTAGCTCTTGTTTGAAGTGAATGATCCTGGTGAGCTCCAAAGGAAACAGCTAAACCCTTCTGATAATCTTAACCATCTGCTTAGTTTCTCAGACACTTTTAGGGACATTGTTTTCCTGACATCAACTAGAAATGCCAATTGTCAAACTAATAATTGTGATGCATTTCTGTTCTGGGGTTCTGTCCTTACAGCTCAGAGATTTCTGTAGGAATAAGGCAGTCCATTCTGGACAAAGAATTCTGGAATTCTAGCAAGTTCCTCACACTATTTTCTTCATTATGCTTTAAATGTTCATTTATTTTGTTTGTGTGTATATATGGTAGCATAAGTGCACAAAGCTTGTGTAGAGTTCAGAAGACAACTTGCAGGAAGTCGTTCTGTCCTTCGAAGACAACTTGCAGGAAGTCGTTCTGTCCTTCTACCACGTGGCTAGGCTCGGGGGTTAGCAGGCTTGGCAGCAGGGGCCTTTATTTGCTGCAGCATCTTGCTGGTCTGCCTGCCACCATAATCCTTATGCAGAGTCTTAGAAGCCTGAAGTGTTGGTTTCAGTTCTTCCTCTGTGGAAATACTATGAGAAATGCGGTGGATATCTATACCAGACCAATACTGGAAAAAAAAAAAACCTTCTTAGAAATATTATCATTACATAAGATTTTAGTTGAATGTTTGATACATTGAGATACAGAAACTTTTCAAAGTCATTAAAATGAAACTCGTTTCATAATACTTAACGCAAGATGTTTGGAGGATTGGTCTAGAATGCTTAAGAGCTCTCAGTGATCGATGGGGAGATATTCTGCACAAGAAACCATTTCCATAGCAAAGATTCCCCATTGGTACAGCTAGGACACATTTGTCCTTATTTATCAAGTGCCAAGCTTTAATAAACATCATCCATAATTAAATTTAAATCTGGTCTACACAATAAAGCAGTTGACAATCTAATAAGCAAGACAGAGTACAGTATCCCAAATATGAAGAATAGAGAAATAATCTCATAAGCAGAGGCATATTTTATGTTGTAGGCATTCCAGAGTGAAGGACAGAAAGAGCCAGTGGGTGTCACGCATTTCCTCTTCATTTCGTAGAGCGAGCTGGGGGCCTTTCCAGGGAAATTAGAAGTGACTGATCGATTGGAGGGCATGTGAATTCAATAACCGATGCCGAGCTTCCCTTCATTAAAAAAGCAAGAGCTCACTGCAAGAGAAGAAGGAAGAAAGACTTGCAACAGTCTGACAGGCTGACATGATATAGGACCTAAATGCACACTTCTCCGTAGAATTCCTGGCAGCTGGGCAAGTAGAGAAGACCCAGGATGTCCATAGGTCCCACTTGTCGGCAGCAAAAGCTAATCAGGACACCAGGAGAGAGGATTTTGCCCGGGAGAGAAGTCGCCAGAAGGCATCATAAAATGAATAAGTAAATTGTCTCCGGAGCTGGCTTGCTCTGATCTTAACCTCTCTGGGCTAAACTCAGCCTTTCATTGTCACAGCTATTCTGGACATGTTCATTGACAGCTACCATCACAAGAATGGGGTCCTGTGAAAAAGCACACCCACCTGCTATCCGCTAGCCTTTCTAGTGGACAGGGTTAGGACACCCCTTTACCTTTTTCATTCATCCCATCCTGCTCCTGACCTTTTGTTTAGGCCCTGAACACAGAAAAGTAACTGCCTGGCAGCACACCTGAGGTAATTCCAGACATTCACCTCACTGGTGACTACAGAAGAGACCAAAACTTTGACAGCCAGTGTTTGCTAGTATCTGCGGGGGGAATATTCATTCCACAGCCGGTTTGTGTCTTCAGTACGGCAACACCAAAGGAGAAGCTGGAAAGGTACGGCAACACCAAAGGAGAAGCTGGAAAGAGCCACTCACTGTTGGTTCTGTGGCTTTTCTGAGCCAAACTTGATTCTCGACTTTGCCCTCCCTTCTGAGGAGGAGAAGAAGCAGGCTTGCTTGTTAGGGACCCAGAAAAGGAATGTAAGTGATGGGCAGCTAAAAAGCCATCGAAAGCTCTTCCTATAGAAAGCTGTATTATGAATAGATCAGCCATAAACAGGAAAGCAAGATGGAAGGCAGATGGAGGAAGGCAGGAAAGAGATGTTGCCACTATCACGGAACTTTCCTGTGGTACAGCTCTGGTCTTAATTGGAGCAAAACCTGAGAGAGAAGTAATGGTTACCCTTACGCCTTTTGAAAGTCACACACTGAGAAAATAGTCCAAATACACACACATACGCACACGCACACGCACACACCCACGCACGCACCCAGCCTCCCACATCATCTTTCTAGAAAGGAGCAAGTGATGGCTGATTAGAGAAATGGAGAAAAGGTTTATCCTCTCCCTTGAAGCTGAAAATATGCTCTCAACTCCTAACACTCAACTAGGAGCTAGTTATCTAAAGATACTGCCTGTATTTCATTTAAAATGTAATTTGATAAAACCCAAACAATTTGAGATCAATGTTCTCTTTTTAATAAATTGGACTTTTCAGGCCCGTGGCTTTGTGGGTCTGGGTCTGATGGAAGTAGAACGTCATCTAATTGCAATGCGTGTCTCAGAGCAAAGCCCCATGGAGACAGCAGCGAGTGTAAGCAGTGAGCCTTCCAGGCGAAACGAAGGAGAGGGTGCCAAGATCTGTCTTGCCTTCTCCACAGTTCCTCATGCCCTTTTTGTTTCCTCCCCTCCTGGTCTTTCACTTATGGGATGCTTGGGCATTTTCCATCAGAAGAGACTCCTGGGAGCACCTCACCAGCTCATACTGGGAACTGAAATCCTGTGAGAGCTATCCCGGCTAGCTGGAAGACTGTGGTTTAGAAAATGAAACACATTCCACTAGGATATGAAAGAAATGGACAGAGCACAGATGAGGACCAGGACAAAAAGCTAAATGACTGTTGTCACATGCCAATTTTGAAGATATGAAGTTTCGGTATATCAGCGTTTCAATTACATACGTGTAGATTTCTTCCAGGAAACAACCTCTCAAAGCATTCTCAAAGTGTTTTGTAATGGGGGATTGCTAAGACCAACTCATTTATTGGACTGAGTAATTACATCCAAATCCCAGGCACTGGTTGTTGTAGCCTGTGCATCCTTGGCAAAGCAGGAATTTCAAGGGAGTGAGTGACTGGCCTACAGCATCACTCAGATTTCTCAATTTGCTTTTCTATAGAAGTGACTCACTCTGGAATATCCTGCTTGGCACTCTGAGTTTCTGGAAAACTTTAGGAATATCTCCTACCCGAGAGGCTCTCGCAGGCTATCAGAATGGAAAGAGGAAGCAAACGAGAGTGCTGGAGTGAGAAGTTTGAGTAGTGTAGTAGTGATTGTAGCATCCTCCTGCTTCCTCATTAAGGATCCTGACTCTAATCTACAAGGGCTCCAGAGCCCCACAGCAAACTCTCTAGCAATTCTTGAAGATATATTGATGTATTCGTTTGAGTCAGTAAAGGAAAAACTAAGCAAACTGAAAAAAAAAGTGAATTATCCCTCAAAGGAAAATAATACTAGCCATTCATGTTTGGTATTTCAGAATTCACACACTCCATGATCTGAATATCTCAGAATTGGAGGAGATCCCTTGTGAACCTAGAAGCACCAGCTACAACCAGTATGAAATTCCCTTCTTGAGGTCTCAGTTGTAGACTTGGTCAAGATCCATCTTCTGAGAAGAGGCTGTCTGCCTTCTCAGCAGTTTCTCTCCTAATAGATAGTGACAGGTGTTAGGTAAGCCTACTTAACTGTGTTTGGCCTCCACTGTTTGGCGAGGCCACACAGAATGAGCTCAGCCTCACTCCTCTGCCACCTCATCAGATCTTTCATAGCAGAATATAATCTTTGACCTTTTCTTGTGTGTCTTGGCTTCAAGCCTAATACTTCTGGTTGCTTTGCCACTGCCAACATCCATGAGAATTCTCTGGGGCTGGCTCTGAGATTGAAATGGGTACACACCTCTAAACAAACCAGAATTTCTCTTGGCGAAGGTTAGTAGGAATGACAAGGCAGAGAAAAGTAGGCCGGCTGTGACTTCCTCCTGGCCCAGATGAGACCAAGACCTCATTCACAGGCAATGCCTGACCCACAGTTTCCTGTGTCTCACTTCTCCAGGGCCTGAGCTCTTCCCTCAATGGCAATTTCAGGTACCACCTCAGCAGACAAGGAGAGACAAAGAGCATCCGGCTATTGGCTTACATTCTCAATTGGATTTCTGCCGTCTCAGTCTGTCCTTAGTTGTGCATTAGGGGTTTGGACTTCAATAGAGGAGAAAGGACTCTAGATGCAGGTCCCCATGACTTTCATTAACCCCAGCATTTTGGGGGAACATATTCAGTGTCCGGCCCCAGGTCCTAGAAAAGCAGTTCTGAAACTGCTCTCTCTCCTCCTGCCTTCAAAAGCAGTTAATGGGACTTCAAGAGAGAAAACACGTAAATTTATGTTTTAATTCAATGAGGTAAGTGGTGTCGCCAAAACAGAAGATGTTGCTGAAGGAGAGAAAAATATTTAATTGTGTCGGACGGACACAGTCATACCTCAAAGAGAGCTGCCGCTTACCTGGGATTTGTCATGTCCTCAGCACACTCTTGACAACTGCTTTGCATATTAATCTCACTAAGACACTGGCCACAATTTTATTAGGTATATTTTATCAAATTCATTTTTCAGATAAGGGAACTCAGGTTCATTCCTACCTCTAAGTTGGATATCCATTAATTTGAATAAATAATTCTTGATTATGAAGTATATGTTAGGCTCTATCTGAGCTCTTGGGTAATAGCCAATAGCTCTTGGGTAATAGTAATAGCCCTTACAAGATTATGTTATTATAATGGCAGAAACATCTGACTAAAACATGGGGAACATGTGGTATGGGCTTAGTTGATAAAGTGCTTGCTTTGTAGGCATGAAGGATGTGGGTGTGATCGCTAGAACCCATGTGAAAAGAACGAAACATGGTGCTGCTTATTTGTAGTCTCTGTACTTGGACATGCTAGAGACATTAGGTTTACTAGCCAGTCAGCTTAGCCAACATGGCATGTTCCATGGGAGACCTTGTCTAAAAATAAAGGTGACCAGCCTCTGAGGAAAGGTTTCCACATACACATGTGAATGTGCACATCCACCTGCCCACACATCTACTCACACATAAATACGAAGAAGATACATGTTCAGTCATATATGCTGTAGAGAAAAATAAGATAGGTTAAAGAAATTTAGGAAAGTTAGAGTAGCCCTTTTTAGAGGCCCAAATGGAGCAAGACATGCAAATTCATGCAAAGATGCAAGGAATCTGGCCTAGGTAGAAGGAGGAGCAAGGGCAGAAGCCTGGTTGTGTGTAGAGCTTGTTTTGTTCAGTCTCACAGTTCAGAGCTGCACAGCTTGGTTGTCAGGCTTGCCTTTTAAAGGCTGAGAAGCATTTACAAAGGGAAGAGTACAGGGAGAGCATAGCCTGCAGAGGGGAGAAGGAACGCATGCTGTGTCCTGAGAGGTTCTAACAATTGGCCAATAACTGATTATTGTCAGAGAGTTAACAGGGCTTGAGTTTAAGTCTTTGGAGGTTCCGGAATGAGATTTAGGATTCACAAATTCACACAGCGCTTCCTCTCTGCCTGTTCCTCCCTGGGCCGCAGCGTTTCCCCACAGTCTAGAGCTTGGAAGAGCTTAACGTGAGTCATCTCTGTTCCTGGCAAGCAATAGTTCAAGTTGGTACAGCATGCTTTAAAAGTCAGCTGAACTTGAACTCATCTGTGTTTTACGCTAGCAAGATCAAAGAGCGTTCATGTAGGCTCTCCCTGCTGGCATTCCCAGAAGTGGAGTTGGGAGCTGATGTCATAGAGGCCATGGTTGGAAATACCTTTCCCTTCTGCCTCTAAGAACTTGGGACAGCTACTTACTTTGTTCAAAGTTGAGTTTCCTTTATAAGTAGTGATAATATGAAGTGTTTTTAAATATGATCCTTAAAAGTTCCATGGTTGCAATTAATATTGGCTGTTAATTAATTAATATTGGCTAAAGACCCACAGTGAACAAATTTTCAACAAGATTATCCCTTTAGAACTCTGTAGAATATTGTAAGGGTTTAATATATGTTTTTGCAAGAAGTTAAAAATTGTAAGACACAAGCCCAACACCAGGGACTGTTCTTTACAGTGGACATGTGTCCTGACAGTTACAAGTGAGCAGCACCATAGAGAACCTTCCTGGGTACTTGTTCTTTCTCTGGTGCATTGAATGGGTTCACCTTACAAGGACCTCTTATGAGAGATTCCAGGGTAAGACAGACACCATCATTGATGTCTGGGATAAACTGAATGCCTGAGAAGTCTAGAATTATTTTCAGACTTATGGCTTTTCGACTGCTCTCAGGATGTAATCAAGTTATTTTTCTCAAAGCCATTTCTAATTTCATTTTGACTACCTCAGTTGTATTAAAGGCAGTTTAAAGCAGGAAAAAAACCAACCTTCTTAATCACACATTGACTTTCATCTTGAAACTAAACATGGTTTAGTATGACGTCAGCTTATAGTGGTTACCAAGGCACAAGATGCCTAAAGGACAGAGAGGTGGGTAGCTTGTGGTCAGCTTGCCTGTGCTCACTTGTCATTGGGCTTGTGGCTAACACTAACAGATGGTCAATCTCCCACAGAAGGTTAGTGTGTGGGCCCAATGCTATCGAGGTGGAGATCCAGCCCATATGGAAGCTACTTGTTAAACAGGTAACTAAATAATTTTATTCTTTTTGAAAAAGATAATCTGTTTCTTAATGTCTTGACCTCAGTAGGATTGTAAATGCTATCTGTGTTTCATGGGACTGCCTCTTGACACTAGTCTTTTCTGTTTATTAATCCTTCCTTTCAGTTTTTTCAATACCAACACACACACACACACACACACACACACACACACACACACACACACACACAATCAGGATCTGACCTATCCTTTTCAATTGCCTTTTTATTTATTACATCTATCTATCTATCTATCTATCTATCTATCTATCTATCTATCTATCTGGCATCTATGTGTTTGAGAATACAGTTTGTGTGTGTGTGTGCGCATGTACTTGTGTGTTGCTTGTGCGCATGTTTGTGTGTGTTTGTGTATGTGTTTGTGTGTGTGTGGTGTGTGTGTGTGCATGTACTTGTGTGTTGCTTGTGCACATGTTTGTGTGTGTGTGGTGTGTATATGTGTGTGGTGTGTGTATGTGTGTGTGGTGTGTGTGCATGTACTTGTGTGTTGCTTGTGCATGTTTGTGTGTGTGTTTGTGTGTGCGGTGTGTGTGTATGTACTTGTGTGTTGCTTGTGCATGTTTGTGTGTGTGTTTGTGTGTGCGGTGTGTGTGTATGTACTTGTGTGTTGCTTGTGCACGTGTTTGTGTGTGTGGTGTGTATGCATATGTGGTGTGTGTGTTTGTGTGTATGTGTGTTTGGTATATGTGTGTATGTGTGTGGTGTGTGTGTATGTTTGTGTGTGTGTGTGAGTGTGTGTGTGTGTGTGTGTGTGGTGTGTATGTGTGTGTAGGTCAGAGGACAACTGACAGGAGCCAGTTCTCTCTTTCCACCAAGTTGATCTCATGGATTAATCCTAGGTCGTTAGAGTTGGCAGCAAGTGCCTTCACCTGCTCAACCATCTTACCAGCTCAGTCACCCCTTTTTTTATGTTTAAATACACTTCTCAGTGAGAGTAA
This sequence comes from Arvicanthis niloticus, assembly GCF_011762505.2. Taxonomy (NCBI): domain Eukaryota; kingdom Metazoa; phylum Chordata; class Mammalia; order Rodentia; family Muridae; genus Arvicanthis; species Arvicanthis niloticus. The sequence goes on along the minus strand of NC_047669.1, from coordinate 16,034,738 downwards.
GATTTCTGTTTTGTAATATCCTGTTTCTTTGGTTATCTTAAGCTTTTTCTTGTGGTGGTAGCATGGTATCTTAATCTGCTCACGATACTACAAAACAATCCCATAGACTGGGTAGAAATCTAAGGTCAAGGGATTGTATACTCACACCAGACTGAGGGGTCTTGCTGGCCTGGGGACCACCAGCTTCTTCATGTTTCTTTTCATGAAAGACGTCTAATCCCTGCTTACCAGGACCTCTGTAACCCTAGTTATCTCTCAAAGCCTCACTTCCAAACACCACCACACTGGGGGTCAGAACTCCAACAAGTGAATACTTTCAGAGAGGCCAAAAGTCTTCAATTTTACCACAGAGCCACATCATTACATCTACGACCCCTAAGATTTTAAAATTTATTATTTGGGTCCTTTATAAGTCATTTTTACTATTTCTATTTTTTTGAGTGTGGCTTCTTGTTAGTTTTTTAAAAAAGATATTATTGTGTTTTTTTTTTTTCTTTGAAAATTTTATTAGTTCTTTTCTGTACATCAACTAAGTGAGGAAATTTCCCCCCTTCTACTCTCTGTGTTCGCAGTCCCTCTTTGATGGCTTTGTGCCTGCCTCTCCCTGGTCTTCAGTGTATTATTGGGTCAGAGACAAGCCTGAGCCAATCTAGATATACATAGTAGGCAACAGTGTTCTCCTCTGGTCTGTGTGGGGCTTGGCAGAGGTCACAGTTGTACCATAGACTCTGTTCTCTCCTACTCTACGATCAGCTGGCTGTGTTTCCAGCCTTTACAGCATGTTACCCCTGCTTCTTACTGTAGCCCTAATTTCAGTTTCCTGCCTGAGATTTTCTGTCTCTACTCTCCTCAGCACTGAGCTATTTGTCACTGATGCAGGGTGCCGGTCTTGGGGCATGCACAATGCTCCATAATTCCAACCTATTGGTAAAATATTATTATATCTATCTGTGTTTACGCATGGTGTATGAGATGAAAATGCTCAGATGGCACGCATGGGTTTGGGTATCAAGGCTGATGTGTGTGGAGGTCAGAGGACTTCTACTTCATCTGTCTGTCCTTCCATCTTTATGTGCATTTCAGGGATTGAATCAGGTTCCCCAGGCTTGCACTGACAAATATCTTTACCCACTGAGCCATCCTGCCAGCCGAGCGTATTTTTAGCCCCTTTCTAACTCATAAAAATGGTCCTTTTTTTTTTTTTTTTTTTTTTTGAGAATGGCTGCATCTGTCTAACATGAAATATTATCCACCATTGTTCTATTTCTAGAGCACACACCAGGCTATTATTAATTCAGCATTAGTTTTTAGAGTAATGTTATATTCCTAGCAAAAAGGAGCTGGTGCTTAGCTTTCCCTCATACTCATTCCCCCACCGCACCCCCACATGTGCTTCCCCCAGCTAGGGGAAGGCGGGCTGCTTCAGGAACCTCTTACCAAAATGCATTTGAAAACTGCTAAATATTTTCCAAAGTATCAGTGATCCTTTCTGAAAGGAGTCCGGTATGTTTTAGCACACATGAATCAGAACCTTAGTAAAAAAAAAAAAAAAAAAAAAAAAACCAAAACAAGGGGAGGGAGTTAATTACTTCACATTTAGTGGGGATGGATATTGAATAAGGGGGTTAAATTAATTATGTTGCCGCTGTTTCTTCCGAAGAAATATTTAAGCAATTTTCCACTGTATTTCTACAAACTCAGAATCATGTTATCATTAGTACATAATCTATAATTAGAGCATCTTATGCCAAGTGAACTCAAGAGCTATAATTTGTAAGTAAAGCAGTTGAGATGGGAATAATAACACCAAGAAACAAAGGCTTTTTAAATTTATAAATAATATCCAAAGGCTTGAGGAACACTTCGTATGTAGCCCTATTAACTCATTAAGTAGCTATCAGCTCATTGTTAGGAGCAAAGAAGAATTTTATTCAGTGTCTGAGAGAATTACAGGAAGTAGTGTTTGGAACAGGATTCCTGGTTTTAGCAAGTATCTCATCCAATTTATTAAGAGGATAAAAAGGGTGTTTCCTCAAGAACAGAATCCATGCTTCAGTCTAGCGTACTCTTTTGTTATTGCTGTATCTCTGTGTTGTGGAAATTTTTGTCAGTTCCTGGGATTTGTTCTTTCTGTTAAGACTGCTTTTGAATTGATTAACTAATTGATTGATATTCAGATTTCCTTTTCCCTTCCCTCCTCCCCTTTCAGTCTTTTGTCTTCCTCTCCCCCATCCACTCCTCTTCCATTTCTGTTCAGAAAAGGGGAAGTCTTCCATGGACTTCAACCAGCCTTAGCATATGGAGTTGCAGTCAAGACTACAGCGTCTGCTGCATGAGGCATCCCAGTAGGGAGAAAAGTCCCAAAGGCAGGCAGCAGAGTCAGAGACAGCCGGTGATTCCACTGTTAGAAGTTGTGATTGTTAGATTTATTTATTTAGTCGTCCCTGCGGTTGGACCAGGGTCTTGCATATGCTAGGTACTCTACCACTGAGCTTCATCCCAGCTCTCTGCCGGAATCATTCAAAGGAACCAGGAAGACCAGAGTGGGAGATAGGGGGGAGGAAAAGAGCTGAAGGTGCTATGGAGACACCTGAGCATGCTGTAGCTGATCAGCTTTGGAGTTAGTGACACCGCCCTCCAATGATGTTGGATAAATCCTTGCAAAATGCACTGCTTGCCCAGCATCCTTCTGGGCTCAAGGGAAGCAACCACACTGATTCTGTTGCCTCTAAAAAGATCTTACTATGACTGGTGACAGAAAGAATATTATTCTAAAATAGCTTGGATAAAAGAAGACTCTTCATTTTCACGGCACAATTAGTCTAAGGCTGCAGCATGTGAGAACATGAAAGATACACCCATGATTTTTGAATGAGACTGAATTATGTTTTTTCCTCCATTACGGTGTTCTGTGACCCCACTGCTGGGCAGACATGAATGAAAATCTACTCACCTCAGATAGGGCACTGACAACAGACCAAACCACTCATACCACTATAAAGTCTAATTTGGTAAACCAATGAGTTTTGGGGGGGGGGCGTTACTTACAGAAATATGGGTGAGCAATTACTTAAAAGTACATAAATGGTTCAAAGGGAGCTGTATCCCCACTTTTTCTCCAGCGTGGGAGACAGCTCACAAACTCTAGAAACCCGGAGTGCACTGCAAGGTGTTAAAATTGTCTTTTCCTAGTAGCTCAGGAGGTTTGAACCTTTTCTAGGCTGGTCTTTGTTTCTTCTAAGCAGTTTGACTGATCTCACTTTCTTCCAGGCTGCTTGGTCAGAATATCTTCTTACTTACTCTTAGCAGTCTTCCCTGTTTATTTGTTCCTAGGGAGGTAGAGGTCTGGTGAGTCCAGTCAGTTTCAGGAACTTCCTGAAGCTATTCTAGTTGCTTACTTCTGGTCTTAATGACACTTCTTTGTCATTAAGGGTGACTGTTTCATCTCCTCCTGAAACATCTTGTTGTTTCACTTCCTTGTTAAACATCCTATCCTAAAATATGCTGTGTTTCCACTTTCCCTTTATATCCTGTCTCAGGAAGTTTTCCCCTAAGATGGAGGGTTTAATCTGGAAACTGCCGCACAGCATATGAATAAATGGCATATTGCTAGATTTTGTACTGGTGAAGTATTTTGGGGGGAAGAAGGGGGTGAATAAATACAGAAAATTTTTGAGTATGGCTCTCAGCACTTAGAGTAACTTTATTTTTAACATATTACATTCTATGCTCTTGGCATCGTCTTTGCTCAAGTTAACTGAGTTCTAAGTGAATTTATAAACAGCAGAGGTCACCACATGTTAAAAATGGAAAGACATTCTATAGTGTAATGATATAATTCTGATTGCTACCACATAAATGCTATTTTTGTACCTGCAGGTTTTAAATCCATTCTATGTGTTCCAAGCCTTCACCCTCACTCTGTGGCTGTCCCAGGGTTACATAGAATACTCTGTGGCTATCATCATTTTGACTGTTATCTCCATCGTCTTGAGTGTATATGATTTGAGACAGGTAAGGATTGAAATCGTGGTTGGATTACATTTATATTTTGCTTCTGGCTGAACAAGCAAAGCCTATCGAATTTCTACCTGGAGCATAGGAGTAGCTTTGTCACACAAGATTTGTAAGGCAGCAACAGGTACATCTTATTGTGGGGACACTTGCAGGATAGGGTATTGGGAATATCAAACAGATTTAAACATCTTTTCAAAGTTTGATCATCAACTGGAGGCTTCACTAGACTGTGTTTAGGATTCTGAGGTTGTGTGTGAGTCAGGTGTGATGACTGTTACACAGATTGATAATAGCTTTACTCTTAAGACTGGGGAGGGGCAGCAGCTCAACTCACATATTAACCAAGACACAAGACTCTACTTTTCCTTCTTTTCTCTTTTTTTAGCATAGCAACCAAAAGCCAGGCTGCTAGATCCAAGGATAGGTATAATTTGAATGTTAATAGATGCTGCTTTGTAATTTTCTCCAAATGAAACAATTCTTTTGATCAGAAATGCACAAGGTCATTGATTTCTCCAACTCCAAACCAGCACTGTGTGATGGATATTGATATGTAGAAGTCTTCATCCAGTAAGTGCTTAGTGTTCGAAACTGATGTTTTAAAGTACAGTTACTGATTGCTAGTGAAAGGAGATTCGTTTTACTTCCCTGAGCGTTTCATTTTTTCTTTATACTCAAGGACTTTTCATACCCACCATCAGTGTGGAGAAGTTTCATTTTTAGTCCATCTTTCCCCCTTGACTTTGTTTTTTTCATACACTAAAGATTATATAGAGGCAAATGTATTTCTCTTTTCCTTTATGGTTTCTGGTTTCCTATTCTATGTATCAGTTGTGTGGTGAAACTTATCCTGAGGATATACACAGATCCCAGATAGAGATCTCACAACAATCCAAACTATGGGTACCACCAAAGTCCAACTTGGTGAACCAGTGCATTCTGGGGTCACTTACAGGAATATGAGTGAAGGATCACTTACAGAAACAGATGTTACTCAATGACAGCAGCATCACCAAGTGTCACCCAAGTATGGGTGATAGCTCACAAAGCTGGGAACTTGGAGTACACTGCACAGACTGTAGGCAGCTCAGGAGGATGGAGCGTGTCCTTTCCAGGTGACTCAGTTGGTCTAAACCTTTTTTAGGCAGATCAGCTGGTTTCTGCTTTTTCCAGGCAGCCAATCTGGACTCAGAGTCTCTGTTGTAGCTCAACTTCTCTCTATCTGAGGGGAAACTCTTAGATTTTGTTGCTTATTGTGACAGGGAGAGGCCTAGTGAATCTGGGGTCAGTTTCAGGGACTTCCTGAAGCTATTTTGAGTTATTATTTTCATGCTAAGGACCTTCATTGCAAGATAGAATTTTAAAATCTTGGATGGCACTATTGCATAGCAATGTTTAAACTTAGATAATTTTAATTTTTCTGTATCTTAAACCTCTTATCCAAATTAAACATTTGCCACTGTACAGATGGTTTAGTAGTTGAGAGTACTGATCTTATAGAGGACCCAGGTTCAGTTCCCAGCACCTACATGATGCTTTTCACCCATTTATGACTCCAGTTCAGGAAATCTGGTGCCCTCTTCTGACCTCCAGGAGCGCCAGACACCCAAGTGGTGCATGTGTATACGTGTGGGCAAAACAGCTGTACATGTACACATTAAATAAATCTAAAAAATGTAATTAAAATTTATGTCTTCTTCTTTACAGTATCCCTAAATTACTTTGCCCAGAATAGTGGGTACCATGAGAAGGCAAGCTTAATACTGCAAAAGAGCCAAGAAGAATAGGAATTAGAAAACAGACACTAATCTCCTTAGCAGCTGGTATTTGTTTACCAAGCCCAACTGACCTAACTAGTAAGGCATCTTGCAAAGCCACACCAAGCGAGCATACTTCCTTCAATAACTTCTGTCCCCGAGGGAGCCCTCAACCATTAACACTGTTTACAACTTCATAGCTCACAATAGGTTCCCATAGCCATACTATACAGGCATTGGGCACAGCCTATGTGGAACGGGACACATGCAGTGGTATATCCTCCTTCTGACTGACACATCCACATCCAACCCCCAGCCAAGTGCTGCTCATTATTGCACTGAGCACACTTTCCAAAACTGACCCGTGGACTTTGAGAGAACAGGAAAATTGGATGGGGAGGGGGACTAGCAGGAATAAAGGAAGGAATAGCTAAATCTTTATGCTGAGTTCATTGTTTCTCTGAATTAAAGCTAAGAGGGTGACCTACCTGCCTGATTGCCCTGCCCCAAACCATGCTGCTTGATAAAAGCTTACCTCACTTGAGTTGTAGTCCTTTGCTAAGAAGTTAGGAGAGTGCATGTGAGGTAGAATTGCAAACCTTTGAGGTATATTTGCATGCAGTCTAGCTAGGCTCACCAGTGCATCTGCTAGCATGGTCCTGGGAGCATCCCTAGACACCCTCACCTCTGGCCCTGCCTTCAGTCACGACCCAGCAAGGCCCTGGGGTACATGAGTTAATGTCCTACTTCCACTTTCTCTGGAGAGAATCCAGCCACAGCAAACACAGATATCCAGCAACAGATGCGGAATAACAACAACATGCAAATGAGCTGAGGAAAGTGATCCTGGTCCCACTGAAGAGAGACGCTAGAAACCAGAGGGGGCCTGATGAAATTCAGGGAATGAGCTTTGCAACTATGGCAAGCATCACAGCACTTGCCTATTCCTGGCTGGCTGGTTGTCATAGAAACCCATGCTTATCGTTTCTGAGTACATTAGCTCAAAAAGAATGCTTATATTAGCCTACCCCTGTGTTCTTAGGAGATGTAGAATACTTCAGGTCTATGAAATACATTGTTGCTGGGGGCTTACTGTGTGACAGAGTCTGGGGACAAAGAGGAATGTATGACCCCGTTTCTACCCTGGGAATTGCCTGCCTCACAGGGGAGAAAGGACAAGAAGCTGTAATGGAAGTCACCAGTGCTCCAGCACAGGTGTGAAGGCAGGAGCAGAGCACTAGATTCCTCCTGGATCTGGTCCTTGTTGGAGGAGGTTGTATTTACACAGCGTTTCATGTGAACGATTAGAAAGAGCTTGCTAGTAGCAAACTGGGCTGAACATTCTAGGGAGTAGCCTGAGCAAAGGCATGGAAGCATGGCAGGCTCCCCAGAACGCTGAGTCTGATAAACAAATTTGGCTTCCCAGCATAATGAGGTTTGAGAATTACAGTCAAGCGCTGTTAACTCAGACTCTCTCGTCTTCCAAATGTGTTGATTAGTGTCCCCTTCAGCTGAAGTTATCCTGCCATTGACTCAATGAGTTTGCTGAGCAGAAAGTAAGTGAAAGACATTGAGAAGGAAAAGCACCTATGCAAAGGAGATGGAGCTACTTTAAGCATGAAAATGACGAAAGCACTGACCATGCGCTGAGTCAGGTAGATGTAGGTTTGATTAACACCTCAATGCCTAATAACTGCATGGTTGTAGCAAAGTATGCCAGCATTTTCTGCCCCAGCCTTTTGTCTTCTGTGTTTCTATGTGTGTGTGTGTATATATATATATATATATATATATATATATATATATATATATATTGTATATGTATATATGTATTTTTTTCCCCAAGTGTCTACCACAGTCGTGGTTAGTCTGTAGTAGCTGTTTGATATTATAAGTGGTTATAAACATAATCATTCGAGTTTTTTATGTTATCTTATGGATTTCCTCAGTGAAACCTTACAGGCTTGTGATAAGTCCCTAGCACGTTAAACAAATCGGCAGAATGACACTTTAAATCTTGAAGGTAACTTCAGATATATCTAGGTTGTTAGCTATTTGCCAAGAATTAGTTATTATTCTATTTACCAAAGAAGCTATAGCTTCTCCGATGACATTTCACATACCCTGTCCATGGCTGGCTACTGGGGCAAGTCAGGCCTCCACATCAAGGATTTTGATTGGAATCAGGATCCTTAACACAGGAACTTGGCTGACTCTGTCAGTTGCCTGTGGTGTAAATGCCTGCTCTGGTGGTCAGGACCCAGGGAGTCATCTTACAGCGATGAATATGTAGCTAAGGGTACCTTGGTTTCTTCCACTCTCTTGACCCAAACTGGGAAGTTTAGTTTTGCACGTGGAAGTGAATAGAATACCATTCTTTTCTTTGTATAAATATTAATATTGAATTCATTATGTTCTCTCTGGGTAAAGTCACACACCTGTGCGCAATGCCTATGAGTCTGGGAAAATTTATACCACTCAAAGTCACTAAGAGAACCGATCAAAGTAATTTAACCTGTAAAAGGAAAAAAAAAAGTGTTCTGTTTGGCTTAGTTTAAGCTGAATTTGAAGAGCAACAGCAGTAATTCAACTTGCTTCTACTTAGAGGTGTCCAGTTCTCTGATACCCATTGGAAGGGAGCTGTACCTCTCCCAGCTGCCCACCTGATTCACAGTTACTCGTGTGGTCCCACCTCACACCCCCTCCTCACCACATCAGTATGGGGAGTGTGTGGATGTAATCCCCTCTTGTCTCTGTCTTCCTGGCCCAGTGTTGTCCTAGGAGTTGCTGTCTCCTCACTAGAGTCTCCTCTATCTTTTACAGACTTATCTCAGTGAGGCTTTCTGGTTGTTCTTTCACCCTAGATTTCCCAGCAGCTTCTCCCTGAGTGATTGCTAACACTCGTGTGCTCTCAGCGTAGTGCTATTGCACAGAGGGCTTTGTAAGAATTAGCTGAAAACTTAAAATACCTCCTCCAAAGGCATATGCTACCATATCCCCTTTTGGATGAGCAAAAGGGGCCTGACTGACTGTCTCATTCATACTAACACCAAATCTAGAACATGATTCCTGCCTGTTTACAGGGGCTGCTCTTCCCAGGAGACAATGATTACAGAACCTGGTTTGCTTTTTTACCTTTGGTTATTTTACCTATGTTCTGGACTCTGGAGTTCTGTATCAGTTTTTTTGGATTTATTTATTTATTTATTTATTTATTTATTTATTTTTGAGTAAAGTTGTATCAAATAAACAGAGAAAATTGCTACTAAAATCATGTCAGAAGGGTACAGGTAGTAGCAGGAAAGTTGATGTATCTGTCAAAAGCCAAAGTAGAAGCTGAATGTAGTGGAACACATATCTGTAACCATAGCAGTTGAAGGCTGAGGAAGACAGATTGTTTTGAGTTTGAAGCCAGCCTGGGTTACATAGTGAGTACCAGGCTAGCCTGGGTTACATAGCAAGACTCTGCCTCAAAGATCAAAGACAGAAGATCAACTGGCAGCTCAGTCATTTATTTGCCCAGGAAATTTGGCTGTGGCAGCAGACTTAAAGTTTACTGTACTTCAATCAGATGGTTGGCAGGATCCAGGCTATCTGTTGGTAAATTCGATCAGGTGGTTGGCAGGATATGAGCTATCTGTTGGTAAAGCCTTGCCTTTCTCTTGGCAGCAATCAGTTAAGCTGCACAAGCTCGTGGAGGATCACAACAAAGTTCAGGTCACCATTACAGTAAGAGACAAAGGTAGGTGGCTTGTTACACTGTCTCCCTACCCACTGTTTCACAGCATACTACTAGTCGTAGAGTTGTCATTATCAAAGGCAAAACTTCTCTCTGACTGAACACAGGACTAACCGGATAATGAGACCAGTTGAGGCCATTTAACTCATAAAACTGAAGGAAGCTAAGACTCCAGATACCCCGGGTCTGGCTTGCCTCACCCTCTTCCGATCTTTGGTTACATTAGCATCCTCTTAGAGTTCAGCTTCAAATTTTCTCTGCTCCTACATATTTTACACACTTGGACGTTAATGTACAAACTAAAGACTCCTTTATGACTTTTCAATTAGTAATGTCCCAAAGACCCTGCACCAAACATTCTAAGCTGTCATCTGGAACTTAGGCTTGAATGGAGCTTTTCCATGCTCACTGGACTCTTGGGATTTGCTCTGAGTTTCTTCTGGCCACACTTTTGTGTAAGGAACAACAAACGAACTGCCATGAGAGCAGCTAACAATCTCTGGACAGTTCACATGTAGTCTTTTAAAGTGCTCACAGGGTTCCAGTGCTCAGACAGAGCACACAGCAGCCAGAGGGAGCCTCCCTCTTGATCGATGCTATAAAATTTTACTTTGCACAGAGCCTGTTGCATATCAAGTTTCAAACAGGAACTCGTTGCTCCTCATCCTTTGTAGGCCCCAGGAAACAATTCCCTAATTGTAATTCCCTTGTAATTTTTCAGTTGAGTGAAAAGGGGCCTGTGGCAGGTGAACAGGTAGGGTAGGTCTTGCCCAACTAGAAAATAAGCAGATAAGAGTTCTTAGTTATTTTAATCCTTAAGGGAAAACAAGAAAAGGCCGAGACAGTCATGGAACTTTTTGCTGTTACATAGGTCTACAGGAGCTGGAGTCCCGCCTCCTGGTTCCGGGAGATATTCTCATTCTTCCAGGGAAAATTTCATTGCCCTGTGATGCTGTCTTGATTGATGGGAGTTGTGTGGTGAATGAAGGAATGCTCACAGGTAGGTCGTTTTAACCCAGCATCCTCTTCCTTACCCAGTAGGCCAAGCAAATCAGATCAACTATCTCTATCTGGCTGGGCCTAAGCCCTTCCCTAGGAAAAGAAGTAGCTAAGAGAAATCCACTCTGCCTTTTTAGTCAAAGAAAGACACAGAACACACAAGCAGACAGCACTGGTTAACAATAGGTTTAAGGGAAGACAAAACACCCCAGAAGAAATGTTTACTATCTCATGGGATTTCTTGCTGAATGGTTGTGTGATGGAGTGAGCAGAACAAGGCTTGAGCAGGTGAAGAGGTGGAAACCCAGTATCTTCATACATCTGAGACCAGTGCTATCTGTACTCAAAGATAACACAGCCTAAGAAACCATAAGGTGTCAAACAGAGGTGAGGAGAGATGTGCATAGCTGTGTGCTCTATGGGAGGGAAGGACACACTGGAAAGTTTGAGGGATCCTTAACACAGGGGACAGTGTGCTGCTCTGTTTTTCAGAGCAGACTCTGTTGATCTCACATCACAGTTCAGGTGGCTCCGGCATTCACCTATAGTGTTTAAAGTCTTCCTGTAATTGTAGAACCAGGAAGATGTTATTTATACAATTGCCCTTTAGTTAAGGAAAAAAAAATGTGTAGAAGAATACATTTTAATGAGATAGACTATTCAGAAACATGAGCCTGAAAGCTATTTGTCCTTTGTGCTGACCAATTATTAAACTTTCCTGTTTCCAAATGGTACAAAGACACGAAGAAAGAAGTGCACACAGACCTTGAACATGACCCGAGTGAAGCAGAAATCCATTGTCTGCTCCTAAATTGTTCAACACAAGCAGATCTTTCACTTACAAATGGGTTTACCTAATGCAAAAATTAAGAAAAAATGTAGTAAGCCTAAATATGTTTGGTGTAACTGCAAACTGTCTCCTTTAATGTGTTGAAGTCTAGTGATGGTGGTGATGTGGGTTTGCACATACATGAACTGTTGCCATGGGACCCAATGTGTAAACCTCAAGCTATAAAAGCCATTGGCTGGCATCTGCCCCATGTGTCCCCACAGCTTGAGTGTGCTGGTACTGTGCTTCTCTCACTGGGCAACAGAGAGCATGACATGGGGACGTCAGAGTCAGGAAAGGCAGGAAGGCTTGGGCGCATCTGCCTCTTTCCTTTCACGATGTACAAGATTTGCCTTGAGTCTCAGGACAAGCCGGAATGGTCCACAGAATTAAAAGTGATGTAAACTGTCTGTGGATGGCAGTGGGGCTTTCTTATATTTGCTAGCAGCGGCATCCATATATCCTGAGTGCCAAAAATAAACGATCCATTTTAGAGTCAGACCCAGTGAAACAAAAAAATATATACATGAAAATAACTGTATGTTTCTTATTAGTTTCTTCAAAAACACATACATCCCAACATGCACTAAAATATTTTATTTCATAATGGTATGGACCCCACTAGTACACATACTGTGAAAAGAATCCAGGCAGAACCACCATAATGTTAGAATCAGATCCCTGGCTGAAATACTGTCAATGTTAGGGTATAAGTCCACAAATGAAACTCAGATGCTTCTATTTTCCATTTGCAAGCTAGTTTTTGCAGACATAGACATCTTATCTATGTAAAAACAGTATGTATATAAACATCCCACTATCCCTACAGTAACATCATTTATATCTCACTTCATTATCAAATATCAAACAACTTAGGCTAGGAGCTGTTAAAATACTGACTTAGAAATGAAGGAACAGCTGAACATAGACCAGGGCGGCTCAGTGATCGGTGATGGAGTCAGAACTGGAGGTGGCATTTGCTCCCAAACACAGTGTCACTTGAATATAGAAGATGAGTCTAATCTGGGAAAACTGTTGTCACCATTTTGGCCCCAGAACCCCTTCTTCACTCTGTGCAACTGTCTCCTCCCACAACACCCGCTCACTGGCTGTACTATCTTTTCAACTGTCACTGCTACACGAGAAGCATTCCTTTTGGTGTTTGTTTGGATGCAGCTCAGTGAAGCCATCAGTTACTCTTGGGTCCATTCAACACTCAAGCCCTACATGACATTAGGATGGGGTGGGGTAGAGCCAGGTCGTCTTGTGGTTTTAGTCTCCCTGGTGTCTCTGAGACTGTCTGGAGCCTGTCACCTGGTTTCCATTGTGTTATTGAGTATTCTCAGAGCCTGCTAAGGTGCAGGTCCTTTTTCTTGGAGACACGTGGTATATGAGTCTCCTTTGAAGCCTCTTCCCCTTTTTCAGCACTGCTAATTTGGATGAAAATGCAGAATAGAGATGTCATGGAGAAAAGAAACATTGTTTTTTTGGTTTTTTTTTTTAAACTGTCCGGAAGTCCGTAGAATCCATGATTACAAATGATATTAAGAGGTTTAGTTTCTAACTTACCTGTCTTTTGGGCTGTCTTTCCTGAGGCAATGGCCTCCTTCAAGGACCTTGCTTCCCCCTAGAGGGAGGAGGCCAGACACAAAAGGGCACAGGAGAGAGGAGAGAGGAGCGGAGCCCACGAATATTTACCATTTTCTTCGTTCTAGTGTGTGCTGTTTTATAGCGACATTTTGCACATGGCTTCATTTACTCTGCAGTCTTTTCGAGGTGGGTGAATGTGAGATAATTTGAGAGGAGAGATAATTTGGCAATAAGCTCACAGAATCAGAGTAGTGCCCCTGAGATCCGAGTGCATTTGTTCGGCTGTTCGTGCCCTGATCTCACCAGTTTATTAGCAGAAAAATCTACCGGGGACACCGCAGTGAAGGAGGCCAAGAAGGTTTCTGGAGCAAATGGAATACACTAAAGTCATAAATGACACATATTCTGAACAACTGCTTCATAAGGAAACCACCCAAGCCAAGGCATTGCTTCCCCAGGATCTATGCCTCTGGCCGCAGCCTTTACCTTTTCTTAGGAATGCTTATGGGAGAGATGGTGGCAGTTTTCCTCCCTCTACTCATGAAGGAACTGACTGATTAGAACTTCAGGGCAGACGCAGTGATTTGAGATGAATGCACAGGATTTTCCTCTGCAGTCTTTCTGAATTGATATTCTGCCATACAACCTTGTAAGTGATGGGTAGATCAGAACTGTCTCTCCTCTTTCTTTCATTTTCCCCTCTCTTCTTCTCATCCCTTCTTTCTCTTGCTTGTTTAGCTGTTTACTTGATACATGTTTTGAAATGCCTGTTGTGTATCAGGCACTGTGCTAGCTGGGATCAGCCAGACACAGGAAAACTGTGCCACCTCTGGCAGATCATTTTCTCTCAAATGGTCCCAGCGATGCAATAAACAAGAACATGGCATTTCAGGCACTGTCAGCATGAAGTGGCATCCAGCTCCATGGGGACATGGGAGAATCTCTATTTGACAGACGCCGAAGTCTTAAGGTCCCTGGCACCCACTCTGTAATAGAGAGCACACAATGAAACTACTTCCTTCTGACACGTACTCCCATCTCCTCTCATACTAAGTTTTTTTTTTTTTTAGGTGAACCCATCTCTTTTTGGACTCTCCAAAAAGGCCCACATGGTGATTCTTAAGAATATGTGAATAGTGTTAATTCTGTGTAAATTTATCTGCCTGAGCAGTATCTTGATGTGACTTTATATGATCAGCACCTCTCTGACTCCAATGTCACCAGGGTATACAAAAGGAAACTAGTTACTATTATCATATTAGACAAAGCCATATTCTGGATTAATTTGTCTTGTCACAAAGTAATCTGTACCTATTATAGGGGCTGGCTTCAAAGATAATGTGACAGAATTATTTAGAGGCTTGCCAAAAGGTTCTATCTCTTCTAGAGAGTAATTTAGGATGCAATTGGTAAATCTACACAGTGGATAGACATCATGACTGTTTTAAAGAAAGTGGAGTAAGGACAGTTCCCAGCTTAAAGGATTTACTGAAGAATATTTGGGGCTGCAATAAACAATGCTACAGCTTCTTAAACCTTGCTTTGTAAACACAATCCATGCTAGGAAACTGGCTTTGAAAGAACAGTAATAGAATAAACTAAGTATTTGTTTTTATTTAGCTCAGACATACATTTAGCAGAGAACACATATTTGGACCGTTTATGTGTCATAGAGTAAAGTGAGGAGTATAAAAGTTTCTATATTGCAACATTCTTGCCCTCAGTTATTTCCTAGAGACATAATAAAGAAATGTAACTATAATCAATATAATGTTATTTCTAAATTGGAAAAATGGCATATTATTTTGCTAATTGGACACAACAGAAGACTGATGGAATTTTACGTTTGTTCTAGGATGTTTTAAATCTGGGAACTAGGAAGTGTTATGGACTATATTAATTAATTAGTTAGTTAATTAAGGTCTGTGAAATATTACCCTTTGAACTTCTATCTTGTTTCCTTTGTGCCTTCAATATTTTGTCCTCCAGAATATTGAGAAGGGGACAGAGACTGTAGCAGCCAAGACTAGGAAGCGTTGATGGGTTGACTCAGGGATTGGTAAGGGTCTTGCTCAGCTGAAGCTTATTAGTGATTAGCATGGGAAGCCATTGGAACTCTTGTGGGTTTGGAAAATCTAGCAAAAGAGTCTAGGGTTTGTTTTGTAATGGCAAGGGGAAAGAAATATTTTTCATAGAACACGGGATAATGGTGTCCTCTATAGTTTTACATCAACTTGACACTTGCTAAAGTCAACAGAGAGGAGGGACCTTTTATTAAGAAAATGTTTCCAAAATGTTGGGTTAAAGGAAAGTCTATAGATCATTTTCTTAATTTGTGATTGATGTGGGAAGGCCCAGATCATTGTGGGTGGGGCCATCCCTGGACTGGTGGTCCTGTGTTCTATAAGAAAGCAGGTAGAGGGATGAAGAGATGGCTCAGCAGTTAAGAGCACTGACTGCTCTTCCAGGGGTCCTGAGTTCAATTCCCAGCAACCACATAGTGTCTCTGTATCTGTAATGAGATCTGATGCCCTCTTCTGGTGTGTCTGAAGATAGTGACGTGTACCCATTACATTAAATAAATAAATAAATAAATAAATAAATAAATATTTAAGAAGGCAGGCTAAGCAAGCCAGTAAGCACCACCCCTCCATAGCTTCTCCATCAGCTCTTGCCTCCATTTTGCTGATCGGCTTGAGTTCCTGTTCTGACTTCCTTCAATGATGGACTATAAAAGTATAAGCCAAACAAACACTTTCCTTCCCAAGTTGCTTTTTGGTCATGGTATTTCATCATAGCAATTGGAACTCTCACTAGCACGAATGGAATGGTGGCTTTGTTAGGAGTCACCTGGAAAATGTGTATAAGGGCTATGACTGAAGACAGGGCTTTTGTCTTCTGTTTATCATTACATTCCCAGCACCCAGCACTTTCTGGCACAGAGTAAGCACTTTAAGGTGTTTTCGGAATAAACAGGAACATGTGTGGATGCTTAGATAAAGGATCAAATGAAAGGCAAATTGAAATAAGCAAGTACATGTTTACAGCCTCTGGAACAGTGCTAGGTTATGGGTACTTGGAAAATGGTTAGGTGATACCTTAACTGCTCATTAAGTTATGACATCACAGCACACATTGCACATATAGGAGTGATAAGAAGAGTTGAAGAAATACTTAAACTAGAATCATTTCATGAGTCACAAGCATCCCGGGCCAGTCATTTGACTCGTGGGATGGGTACTCAAAAGGGTTTGCTTATGGTTATATAGTTTCTTGAAACTGGCCCCTCACCCATTCTGAATGACTACTGGAGTTTACACAGATTCAATAAAATGCAACCTTCTTTAGGAGAAAGTATACCTGTCACAAAGACACCATTGCCCCAAACGGAGAACACCATGCCCTGGAAATCCCACAGTTTGGAGGACTACCGGAAACATGTGCTCTTCTGTGGAACAGAAGTGATTCAGGTCAAGCCATCTGGTCAAGGACCTGTTAGAGCCGTTGTGCTGCAGACAGGTAAGCGGATCCAACTTTTGTAAACAGCTCATGTGCTGGAGGTAGGAAGAATTGGAGGTGGGCAATTTTGTTTAGGATTTTGGAGTTTGCTATATTCTGGGAATAGCAGCCATACTCTTTCCTAACGTAAGTGGTTCTAAGTTGCCATCACTTAAAATTGAACATTCATTGTTAAACTCTTATATGTGGTGAGTGACATGCAGCGATGTTGGGAATTTCACCAAAGGCTTATGGCTGGTTTTCCCTCAGTGTTTCCTTGCAAAGCAACGTCAGCTGCAACAACCAGGAAAGATCCTTTTTCATCTCCAAAGTTTGCTAGCTGGATACCACCACCTGGCTGCTCTGCAGACACTTCAGGGTCAAAGGTCTAGACATGAACTCATGGTGTTGCCTCTCTGTGAACAGCACCACCATCCAGCCCAGCTGTTAGCATCATCTCTAGTACTTCTCTTTCTCCCAGAACAAACAGACATGAAATGTCAAGAACACCCCTGTAACCTGCTGAGTCATAGTCCCTTGCCTTCACTGTCATGGTTGTATTTATGCAGGCTTCATTTCCCGTCTACACTATCATACCAGACACATCTTTTGACTGTTTCCTTTCAGTTTTTGCTTTAATCTCTCTCTAAACTGCTACTCAGTCTGTCACCACAGACACATTTTCTTAGCCCAGTTTGCAGTTGTAGTACATTCATATCATGCTCAGAATGTTTTCATGACTGCATTCATTTTCATTTTTCATATGACATCCCATGACCAAGGCTTCGCCTGGCTGGTCCAGGCTGTGTTTGTTTGTGCTGCTACACAAATCCATAGACAAAAAAAATGCACATTGCTTTCTTCCCACTTTGATAATAATGGGCTAAACATCTGAAATTGTAAGCCAGCCCTAATTAAATGTTTGCTTTTATAAAAGTTGCTTTGGTCATGGTATCTCTTCACAGCAATGAAAACCTAAGACACAAGTTGGTACCAGGTACTGTTGTATTGCTGTGAGAGGCATGAGCATGTTTTTGTTTGAGGAATGGGAATGTGGGAACTTTGAATTTGAAAAGCTTTAAGTGAGGCTTAATATTCTAGTAGAAATATGGAAAACTTTGGGGGTGGGGTTGTCTCAAGAGGTTTTAGAAGAGAAGAGTTTTAGTATGTTACCTAACATAATTCTTGTGATATTTGGGTGAAGAATGTAGCTGCTTTTTGCCCTTGTCTGAAGAGTTTGCCTGAGGCTAAGGAGAAGAGATTTAGTTTAATTGCATTAACAAAAGAAATATCAAAATTGTCTAGCATAGACTCTATGGTATGGGTCACTCTTATGAAGAGCGTTTTGATCAAGCTTGCTAACTTAGAAAGGAATAATACAAAATGTATGGCTTAAGGATTAAAAGGGCACCAGGAAGTGGAATAGAGCTAAATCCTGTTTAAGGATATTAAGTAGCAATAAGGGAGTGGTGACCTGGGGCAAGGTCCCACCCAGCTAAGCTTATTGTGTATGTGTTTGCAGTTGAACAAGGGATAGTTATGACATGCTTATTGTTTTATTCACATATAAGGAGATATCATTGTGTATCAAATTGATAAGAGATAGATTGTGATGGTCCTTCTTGGTTGTCAACTTGATTATATCTGGAATGAATTACAATCTAGAACTTACAAAGGTCTTGTGAAAAGAAATGAAAGAAAAGCTTAGGCACAGGCATGGTGGTACATGCTTTTAACCTCAGGAGACAGAGGAAAACAAATCTCTGAGTTCAAGGCTAACCTGGTACAGAGCAAGTTTCAGGTAAAGAAAAGTTTAAGTCCAGACATGGTGGTACATGACTTTAATTCTAGCACTCAGGAAATAGAGACATGCAGAACTCTGAGTTCAAGATGAATCTTCAGAGTAAGTTCTATGACAGCCAAACTTAGGTAGTGAAGGAAACCATTGAAGGTAGAAAGCTGATGAAACTGTAATTTGACAAAGGGACATGTTCCAGCCCCCAAAAGTAGCAGAACTTGGCAGCTTTGGCCACATGGTTCTGGCTTTAGAATCAAGGATGGAATTTCCTCTGAGACTAAGGAAAACTGCTGAGGCCAGGTGTCTAACAGGAGTATCCCTACATGGAGGTACAGAAAGGCCATTGTTTAAGTCGGCTAACATTGTACCTTGTGATGGATGGCAATCAAACTTGGTAATGTGTAAGAGTCATTCAGGTAGAACTTGTTTTGAAATCATGAAGGGGTCATGGAGAGCTGCTTAGTCTTGGCACTGTGAGAAGTCAGGAGATGCCATTGGGGAAAGTATAAACTCAGTGTCAGCTGAAGGCCCAAAAATGAAGGAGTCATATGAAGAAGTTGAGGCTGGGCATGATGAAGAGAGCCTATGAGAGGCTATTGGTGAAAGTACAGCCCAGTTGCAGCAGAAGACCCCATCATTTTGGAGGTGCCAGTATCATGGGATGACCACCAAGAATAGCAGCAACAGAAGCCATGTTCCAGAAGCAGTGAAGGTGAAGCCTGGATTGCCTTGGAGACCTCCAGAGGTTAGAGATGCCAGAGCTGTGGGATACCTGTTAAGGAAAGCTGCTAACAGGGAGTAGAACCGGCCCAGGAGAAAAACCCATATTTGCAGTCAACAAAGCTGCGAGGAGTTAGAAGTCAGACATGGAGATACAGAGTTTGGAGTTTGCACAGACGGGTCTGGTCTTGTTTTGGGTCAGTATTTCTTCACTCAGATGGTTTGGAATGGTAATGTATTTCCTGTGATGTTCGAAGTATGTGATCTGCTTTTTTATTTTGATTTTATAGAGAATTACAGTTAGGAGATTGGATAAATCTTTGAACTGTGACTATTTAAACATTGCTGAGACTGTGATAGACTATGGGGACTTTTGAAGTTGGACTAAATGCATTGTGCATTATGTTATGGATGTAAGCTTATGTGGACTAGGGAGTGGAATGTGGTGGTTTAAATATACTTGGCCGGAGGGAAGTGACACTATTGGGAGGTGTGGCCTTGTTGAAGTAGGTGTGGCCTTATTGGAGTAGGTGTGGCCTTGTTGGATGAAGTGTGTCACTGTGGTGGTGGGCTTTGAGGTCTCCTAGAACTCAAGTTCTGCCCAGTGTGGAACAGTCTCCTCTTGGCTGCCTTCAGATCAGGATGTAGAACTCTTGGCTTCTCTAGGACTATGTCCTTCTGCATGCTGCCTTACATCCTGCCATGATAATAACGGACTAAACCTCTGAAACTGTAAGCCACCTATGATTAAATATTTTCTTTTACAAAATTTTCCTTGGTCTTTTTACAGCAATAAAACCCTAACTACGGCAGTATTTTTACTTTATCAAGAAACTGAGTTAAGAGCTCATGCCTTTCAGTGAGCACTTCCAAGGTGTTTACATGGCAACTTAGAGAAAACTATGTTTCTAATTCTCTAAAGGCCAGAAAATCATGTTTGAGAAAATCATGTATCCAGCAAGAAATAAGGCAGAGGCACACTTTATACTTAAAAACAAAAAACTGACTAATATTCAAAGTGTAGAACTGCTAGTCATTTTAGCCAGTACGTCAAACAGAAATGAGAATTTACTAAATGCTATGTAAGATAATGAATTAATGTTTGTTTATTTAAGAAAAGTTATGATATGAGACATATGGATGTACTTACAGTAACTCATAGTTAACTATATAGAGTGCTGATAAATGCTAAATGACCAAGTATTGCAGGGAATAAATTACTTTTGGTTCAAATGTGGACATGGAATTAATGAAACACTTTTTGATGAGGTGGCAGTTGACATCAAGCCTGATAGGGTGAGAAAGAGTTTATCCTAGCATATGAAAGCTAGAGAGATCGGAACAAAATATAAAGTGCAAGGGTCTGCTGGAACCAGTGAATACTGAAGACAGTCTGTCAAGACAGTCTTTCAATACTATGCTTAGAATTTTGACCTGGAAGTCCTTGGAGTTTGAAGAAGACATGATTAGAAGCCTGTGCATATATATTTTAAATACATCACTTGCCTATTGCCTTCTGCTTCTTTAAACTTTCAGTTCTTTTGTAACTTGTATCTGTTTTCAACGCATACCTGCTTTCCCAAAGTATTCTCTTGGCATCCCATTTTCTCTGGTCACAGTCTACAGCTGGCAAGTCCACTTTTGTAGCTTTGTAGATGAGCGAATGGTTGTACTGTGGGGAGCACTGAAGCATTGTCTTTAATGACAAGAGGAATTAAATGGTGTTGAGTGAACGCCACTGATTGCTCTCTGTGAGTTTTGATAAGGAAGGCAAATGCACTGTCGGGTCAGAATAATGCTATTTCCATCTCAGACACTAATGGCATAGATACTCTAAGACTTCCGTGGTTCTGAAAGAAGCCGAGACGCTCTCCTTCTGTGTTTATCTTCCTAGGTTATAATACAGCAAAAGGGGACTTAGTGAGATCCATTCTGTACCCCCGACCACTGAACTTCAAACTGTATAATGATGCCTTCAAGTTCATGGTGTTCCTGGCCTGCATCGGTGTTGTGGGATTTTTCTATGCCCTAGGTGTCTATATGTACCATGAAGTAAGTACTGCGAGTAAGTCTTGTCAATCATAGTTTCTCAAGAGCTTGACCTAACTCCAGAGGGTTAGATAACATTGACTGTATATTCAATAATTCTGTCATTCAGTGCTGTCCAAAGGAACTGTCTTAGATAGTAGAAATATTCTATGCCTATATCTCCAGCATAAAAAGACTTGGCTGGAAATACAGCTAGAGTGCTGGTACAGTGGTTGCCTAGAATGTACAAGGCTCTGGGTTTCATTCCCATAAGTATATCCTCTCTCTCTCTCTCTCTCTCTCTCTCTCTCTCACACACACACACACACACACACACACACACACACACATATTGGCACATATAATTATAACACTTAGACACATGTAATAAATGAATTTTCAATTTACATTTATGTTAGATAGCAGAGCTATGAAAAGCTGTCCAGAGTGCCGGGGAGATGGATTAATAGTTAAGAGCTTGTTCCTGCAGAGGATCAGGATCTGGTCTGGTTCCTATCTCCAAACTGAGTGGCTTACAACTACTGTAACTTCAGATCCAGGATATCCAGTGCCCTCTATGTGGAATTTGCACACCTGCACATGTGTGTGTGTACTCCCTCCCCCCCCCCAACACAGTTCATTGGCTGCTTCGCCATTTGATTTGTAATGTGGGGTTCCTCCAATCCTGAAATGGACAATATTCAAGCCCAAAGAGCTTTATAGAAAATCCACGTTTTTCAACACCCAGTGAATCAGGAGAGAAAAATTTGTCAGTTAGGTCAGAGGGCAGGATGGCACACTGATCTAAATGGTTAGTACACAGATATATGTAAGTGTCATCTAGAACTGGTGAGCAGCTAAGGAAGAAGCCTGGCAGAGTAGGAGGAGGTCAGAATGAAGGAACTGTGCCATATCTAATTTTAATATTTCCCATATTTTTAAAAGGAGTATTCCAAGTAACTCTCAAACATGACATAAGTGTCTTGCTTATGCTCTCTGTTTGCTGTCTGAAGCAGAATTAAGCATTTACTCTTACTTTCCAGAGCTGAGGCCTGGTGGCATTTCTACTTTTCTGTAAGCAACAGGGTACCAAGTTCATGTGGGCGCTTCTCTTCACTGGTAGTCAGGGAGGGAGAGGCTGTTGTTTGTAGCCTTTGAGGGTCTTTCTGGCCCTAGGAGTCTGTTCTGCTGTGTATTCCTGTGACCTCCAAGCCATGCTTGGGTCCTACCTATGGACTGGTCAAGAAGAAGAGAAGATTATAAATAAAGCATGAGTATGAAGCTGGGCATCGTCCAGACGGGTAGTACCAGTGAATGCTGGGTATTTGTGAATATGCATTGACCAGGATATTGTTGGATGATGACATAATCCCAAAATTTCTAGTCAATGTTCATGGTAGAATCTAATCTCTGAACAATCATTTCAAACTGCCATAAGGCTGCAGGGAGGTAGCCCTGAAGAGTCCAGTGCATTTGTCACTAGTAGAATGGAATTTGTAAAGAACTAGGCAGAATGTCAAGGCCGTTGGGTCCAGAATGTCATGCAGTGTGACAGTCTGACCTGGAGAGCAGAAGTACCTATCAGATTAGCAAAGTAAGCCTTGGCACAGCCTGGGAGTGAAGGTTTCCTGGACAGAGCTCAACCTGCTGTCCACACCACGGCTAGAAGTTGGATCTCAGAATTTGTGGGTCAGAACCTTTGGCCCTGTGGCAGCCACTGTTTGCATTGGTCCAGGATCAGACAAGTCTGAGTCTACAGGATGTAAACTCATCGTGTGAGTATCTGGAGAAAGTAGAGAAAGCATCGGTTGTGAGAAACAGGTAAATAATGTATCCGGTGTAGACACATGTCTGCCACAGGAAAAGATCTTATCTCAGTATTGGCTTATCCAGCTACTGAGATACACATTGGAATGTTGTGATCTTGGCAACCTTGGTTTCTGTGTCTGTCAGGTCATTATTCTGTCCATCTATGTACTAAGCATGGCTCTGCCCCAGACAGTGAGCTGATCTTTGGACTTTCAGACAAACAAGGATTCAAAGCTGTTACATAGCTCATGTGCTCCAGACATTTGCAGGTTTGTGAGGCAGAGAGATTTAAAAACTAATGTCAAGTTTTGGAGTGAACTATTATGACCTAAGACCTGCCTGTGTGAGCCCTTAGGAGTTCACATGGTGTGTGGAAATATGATGAACAAAGGAGAGATGGGTATTCATGAGGGGAACTGAGTCAAAGAAGGCCAGAGTGATTTGGAACAGGGTTGAAAAGGTCTTTGTTGTACAATAGGTACAATATATGTAGGTTTTAGGGATAGCCCAGGGACCACCAGACCCCACCAAGAAAGTCAATTCACCAGGAATACTATAAAGCAAGGTCTAGGGTTTTCAAGTGTTATAGGAGGCTGCTGGGAGAAAGCAGGCAGCTGGAGAAAGGGTGACAACTTGCTCTTCTGGGCTAACCCATGTGCATCCTTTCCCATCTCCAGGTTCCTCCGAGAGAAACTGCAACCATGGCTCTGATCCTCCTCACTGCTACGGTCCCTCCTGTGCTTCCAGCTGCACTGACCATAGGCAATGTGTATGCCCAGAAGAGGTTGAAGAAGAAGAAGATTTTCTGCATCTCCCCACAGAGAATCAACATGTGCGGCCAGATCAACCTCGTGTGCTTCGACAAAGTGGGTTCCAAACTTACCAGGTTGGGGGTTGATGGTTTTGATGTATGGCACAGCTAGGAAGGACCTCAGAGAGTGGCTTTCCTACCATTCCCACCATACAGCTGAGAACCTGAGGCCGGAGGCAGTCACAGGTGGTATGAGGTCACAGTCTAGAAAGCAAACTTGTTGTCTCAGAGGGTGGCAATCTTATCGAGATTTCCTTTGCCTGCTACAATTTAATACTTTCTGGGCCCGGGGTTATGTTTTGAAACAGTCTCTTGCACCAATAATCTTTTCAAGCAAAAACTTGGGGGGGGGGGGAACTTCCATGTCTTAGAGGTGCTGTGTGGAACTTACATGAGCAGTCCCATTCACAAAATGACAAAGATGGAGTGAACAATAGCCAATATTGACATTGCTGCCACCACTCTTTCTCCTCTTCTTCCAGAGGTCAGGGATTCGGGCTAAGGAACTACTATACCTGTACTCTGGAGAGATGGCAGAGGGACAGTATGTGCTGGCGGGGGATGCCTGCTGTTGTCAGGGAGTACAAGATTCCCACCACTCTCCTATGAGAACAAGGAATGAATCCAGCATCAAGTCCCCCTCCCATACCTCCCATGGCCTCAGATTGGACAGGCTGTAGTACAGTGGGCTTGGCTGATCATTCCCTGTTTCAGTTCATTTATTCCCAGCAAACTCTCTCTGCAGGCCAATGTTGTACACAGTGCTTGTAGAGCCTTATGACTGGCGATTCCTAGCTTTGAAGAGGTTCAGCATCTAGCCGAGGATGCAGGCAATATGAGAGTCAGACAACTGTCCTACTGGGAGATGTGTGCTTGGTGAGGGTGTGAGCAAGCGTCAGCAGGTGCTTACCTGTTACCGGTTGGAGGCCACCTCTGAGCTTCAGAATACAGCATGGCCCAGATTCAGAGCCGACCAGGTCAAAGCACAAGAACGGAAAAAGACACTTCAACATCTCATAGTCAGAAGGCTACAGAGTAAGGTTTGATGCTGGACTAGCCAGTGAGATGAAGCTGGAGAGCTGATGTGGCAAGCTAAGCAGGGGCTTGTATCTTGAAGGAGAGCATGAGGCTGTAAAATATATACTACGAGTAAAATTTTTATAGAATTCTTTTGTTGTTCTTTTTATGGGAACTTGATGAAGAGACTGTTAGTTTCTTGTCATTATGGCCGAACACTTAAAAGCATCATGATAAGGGAGAAGAGATTTGCTTTGCCTCAAGGACATGGCCAGGAGGGTAGGGGTTGTTCACACACAGCTGGAACATGACATGAAGCAGGGAGCTAGACTGATAGTGGAGGCAGACTGTAACCTTCAAGATCTATGCACAAAGGTTCTGCAACCTTCCAAAATAGTGCCCCCAAACATTCAAACACATGAGCCTATAGGGGAGGGTTAACATTCAAATCATAGCAGAAGGGGTCAGGGAGAGATAGAGAGGGACCAGGCTATCTGTGGACAACTGAAAAGACTGTCTTAAGTTCCTACTCCGGGAGAGCTGAGGAGAAGCTGCATGAGACCTGGCCCTGCTATCCCAGGGGAAAGCATCTTGTCTCTAAGGTTATTCCCCACCCCCTCTCCCTCCAAGGTGCTCATTCTCCAGTAGACAGGAGTTGGAGTGTTAACTGAGCAACAGTCTGACTTTAGCCTCACGGTCAGACTTTAGCTCCTCACCCGTTTTCTCTTCTTACACACCCAAGAGCCTCAAAAGTGTCTTGACTACAGGAAGATGATTTAAAAAACATGTCCCTTACATAAACTGTGTCTCTCCCCCCCTCCCCCCCAGAGGTTGTTATTTTACTTCCAATGTAATACTTTTCTCTGTGTCCTCATGTTATCTACTGGTAAATGGCCCAAGGGGCTGCCTGTCCACCCGCTTGGCCAAATCCCATAAAGTGTGGCAGCATGTAGCTAGAACACCTGATGGAGCATGGCAAAATGAGGTCGCTAACGCTGATAGAACTGTCTATTACTATTTCAGTAAAAAGCTTAGACTATAATTATCTTTAAGTTCCTTTTCCTAGCTTGACACTATAGAACTTTATCAACACAACGTTGCACTAGAACACACTGGCACACTGGGCTTCTGATTGTATTTGTTTCTATATGCACCTCCCCCCTTTCATCTGTAAGACAGATTCTCTACTCAATTCAGTCTGAGCTTGGGCATGAACATTATGATAAAGGCTTTTCCTTTGCAGTTCTATTTTCATTAGATTAGAATTTCAATTAAAATTTCATTTTCTCTCTATCTGAGGTTATTTTTGTCATGTGAGGTTATTTTTAAAATAGAGAGGTAACACGGTCTCATTTCCCTTGCCCTGTTGTCAAATCTCTCTACGTTCATGTTCAAAACATGGATGCTTAAAAGCATAACCTCTCAACAAAAACATCTCAGTTTGAATTAAGCTGCTAATTCTTTCTGAAATGAAACGGCCCAAGGGGATTTGGGCGGTTGAACATGCAGGCAGGTTGGTGCCTTAGAGAAAGAGGGGGAAAATGCAGCAAATTGCTCCTTTACAAAAATCGCCCTTGAGGAATGGTTCCTCTGAGCCTGCTGCCTCTCTTTGGGAACTAAAGGAACTCAAGAAAGGGGTATTCTTTAGGTCTTTTAATTTGGAGAGCCACCGTGGGCTTTATCTTCTCACATGCCTAGCAGAACTCACCAACATCCTTGCTGGTGGAGGAAGGTTGCCTGGCCCTTGGTTCAGTCTTCCAGCCTGTGGACCACTGTCTCCTCGTGGAGTATAATTTGTCTGATTCTCTCCTGTTTTGCTCAGTTGTCAGGAATAGAGCCTTGTAAGCCAATGTCTGTAAACCGCCATGTTGATATGACATGTTGTGATGACAGATGATGCCATCCAATAGGAAGCTAGGAAACCCAGTGGTTTATATGTCGATGGCTTTAAAGAGTGTGCTCAGGAGCTGCTAGTGTCTGTACTTAAGAGTCTCCTGTCTGCCCAACCTGTTCTGGAACAGCAGCTGACACTTTGCTTACTCTGTGCAAGTGCAACCTGGTTAGCCTAAGGCTGCCAGACCACAGAAACATGCGGCTAATGAATACCTGGGACATGAACATAGTATAACAGGCTCGGTTTTATTTGCATTCTGGGTTACATTAACTGACAAATACTTGATACAGAGTATCAAATGGCCATTTTCCTCTGGATCTGACAATGAAATTCACTCACAGGCATTAATCAATATTTATTATTAGCACTTCATTTCTGTCTGTGGGCTGAAAAATTCTTTATCAACATTTCATTATGATCCGAATGGTTACTATATTGGTCATAGTTTTAGAAAATTATGTTGAGTCAAAAGGAAAAGGGTGGACTAGCTGGTCTTGGAAAGAGGGAGGGGAAACCCCAAATTCCGTTTTGAAAAGACAGCAGGTGGCCACTGCAGAGTCACCTGTGAGGTGGCCCTTGCTGAATTTCCACTTATAGAGCCTCTCAGTGATAACAACAGTAGACAGGACAATAAGCAGATTCAAACAAAGCTCTTGCACAGTGTCCTGTAGAAACTGGAACCTCCCGGGGATCCTGCGCTAAGTGCAGATGCTTATAAACAAGGTTTTGAATGACTGGCTATGCTGTCGTTTCTTGGAAGCTTGCATTTTGTTTAAATCATGACATCAAAGCTTTAACTATTCTGCTTAAGAAATCAATTACGACCTTTTTATTCAGACAGGAACTCTGACAGAAGATGGACTGGACCTCTGGGGGACTGTCCCCACTGCTGGCAACTGGTAGGACCCTAAGATGGGGGGTCTGGTGGTAGGTTCCTGTGGTGACATTCAAATCCACCCTTGCCAAGCTTGAGGAATAAGATTCGCACTGGCTCCCAGTTATTTTAACTCATTGAATTAGATGGGCCCCGAGTCAGACAAAGAAAGTAGCTCTGTAAATTCAATGTGAAAATAAATGGGAGAGAATGAGGGAGATGGGTAATGAGCCCAATGAGTAAGACAGAGGATCAAGACATGCATGCAGGACCATGCTTGATTACAGATCACAGGGTTTCCTGGGTGGCTGGGCAGACAGTTGTGTTCAGAGACCCAGAGAAGGGCTCCATTGGCTCTCTGTGGAGTTCCCAGTCTAATGGGATGAAGATGTGTGAATGGACTCACCTTCAATGGGTAACACAGGCCATGGAAATTATGACTATGAAGACAGGAAAACCAGAATGGACACAGAACAATAAAATTTCTGGATGTATCATACAACTTTGATATTTTTATGACACATGATGATTGAAGATAGAAAGTCATTTTGAATTTTAACACATACACGATGACTCTTTGAAAAATGATAGCATATGAGGTAGATCTTAAAGCACATCCAGGAATAAATTTTATAAACCTGGACTAAAGGCTGTCATGGTAAAACAAAGAAGCTAACCATATAGATACATACCCTAGAGTATAGCAGGAGAGGGGAGGGAGTGTGATCCTAGCTTTTTTTCCTGTGGGGCTGAGGCTATGTGCCTTTGTGCCTTCTAAATGGTGATGACCTCCAGTCTTCAGCGTTGATTACCCTACTTGGGCTGCAGACGGTGGCTGAGGCAGTTGAAGAATCAGATAAATAGGCAGGGTTCACCAAGCTAGTGATGGGGGTTAACGACAGCCTGAGCACAGCACGATGTTTCAGAAGATGGCCCTGGCTGAGCACAGGGAACAGCTTGATTTCTTGCTCTATTCATGGTCCTGCCTGTTCAGATGTACTGATTAGGTCTTTGTCTAGAGGAGCAGGGTGCCTATGACCCAGGACAATGAAGGAGGAAGATGGTCATGCTTCCCACTCCCATCTTCCTTCCTTGCCCCTAGCACACTGGTGCTGTTGAGGGGTAGAATCAACTAAACATAATCACTGTTCAGCTTAAAAATAGGAGGAGACAGAGGCGAATAATTCCAAGTAAATATTGTCAATGAGGAAAAGAAGCTTCAGTGGCAGGATATGTGGACTAGAAAGAAGTTTCTGGAAACAGCGGTAGACTCCAAGGAACTGAGTAATGAAAATCAGTTCAAAGCCTCTGCTTGCTTTCAGTTGCTTGGATCATGAAGCAAACTTCTTACTTCCCCAGTTACCTCATGAATCCAGAGATATCTCTTGCTTAGCATATGTGACTGTTCAGAGAGCTCCGTGGGCTTACACGCAACACCACAAATGCCCATGCGATTAGATCCAAGCTCCTTGAAATTTGGTTTTTGATTGACCAGTGGTAGTTTATATCAAAGGGGAAATCCATATCCAACTCAAAGAAGGGTTATGTAAACATTACTATGCAGGTAGAATGCTATAGCTGAAAATTAGCAATTCCAAGTGAGCAGAGGACTATGAGTGGAAAAATCCCTGAACAAGTAGAGTCAAAGCAACAAGCTTAGTCTGGCTCTCAAATCTGGGCACAAAAGATATTGATAGAACCAGCAGCTATATGATGAGATGAAGCTAGGTTCGGTGTGATGCCTTTCACCCACGGAATCTGTATGCAGCTCCAGGTACATAGGTACAGAGAATAAGTATACAGACCAAACACTTATTGATAATGAATTATCAATTTATTTTAAACCCATGCCTTATATGACAGTAGAAAACTATTAAAAGTCTTTGTTTTCTATTATCAAACCATCATGTTCTGTAGCTGAAAGTTTTGTACAAAGTATAGTGCAAACCCTGCAGTTTATAATGTAACAGTAGTCTATGTTCTGAGCCAATGTGTTTGGGGGCATTATTCTTTGATTCTGACAGATGTACTGGTCTTCACTGTACAAGCTGTATTCAGAACCAAAGCTGTGCTGGTCTGCACTGTATTCTGTATTCAGAACCAAGGCTACAGTGAAGTCATGGGAGGCAGCATGGGTTAGCACTGCATTTGATTTTGAACTAGTTTGTGGTTGTTAACATTCAGAAACATTTTACTGTTGCCATAATTTTTGTAGCCCCCATGTTCATTCAGTCGGTCCCATATGGGCTGTGCCCAGATTTTAAGAAGCAGTAGTATAGACTATGGAAATGTCACTGAAGAGGTTAGAGGTTACAGGTTAGAGGTTAGTGGTCAGAACTTAAAGATTAGAGTCAACTAGCCAGGGTGCTGCCTTGGTAAGATTTATGAGGCAGGGCATGCAAATGACTTTACTGAAGACTTTAACATTATCTTTTTAATCAGTTTCCAGGCAGTCCACAGCTTTGCCTCCGGTGAGCCTGTACCCTGGGGCCCACTGTGTGCAGCCATGACCAGCTGCCACTCCCTGATTCTTCTCGATGGGACCATCCAAGGAGACCCTTTGGACCTCAAAATGTTTGAAGGAACTGGTTGGGTAAGGTGATGGTTATATCCATTAAACAAGTGAAGAAACCTTTATTGGCTGAACTGGATCCTTCTGAATTCAGTTACAAATCTAGAAAATGGTTACGCTTTATTATTAATCATTGTTATAAATGAATAATCATTATAAAGATATATAGTTTTCTAATTTTTATCAATATAGATTCATCATACAAAGTGATGTGATTTATAATGATAATTTAGTCAACATAATGTAGTCCCATGTATGTCAGAAAACATGCGATACTTGGCTTTCTGAGCTTGGCTTATTCATTTAACGTGGTCTCCTGTTTCACTCGATTTTCATTCCAAATGATGTAATTTTATTTTTATGGATGAATAAGGCTCCACTGTGTAAGTATGGCAGTTTTCTTATCCATTTCCTGCTGGACACTTGGGCTGATTCTCTATCTTTGCTGTTGTAGGCTGTGACATAGTAAACAGGATCATATAGTTTTATTTTTTTCCAGAAACTTTGGTCATAATTTTCATAGAGCTGGATGATCTGAGTTGCTACCAACAGAATGTAAAGGCTCCTTTTTCTCTGAATCCCTCTCAGATTGCTGTGGTGTGCTCTCCCAATTACAGCTCTCTTCATTCTGTTAGTTCATGGATGGCAGAAACTTTAATGTCATGTTGTTCCATTTGTTATAATAGATTCTTGCTATTGCCTGAGCTGTTGGAATCCTTTTTCCAAAATCACCATCATTAATCTTTGTCTTGATGTATTTACCCCTAGTAATTCTAAAATTTCAGGTCACATTAAATCTTGATGCATTTGAATCAATATTTTCACCAGATAGGCGATAGGAATCTAGTGTATTTTTTACATGTTCAAATTCAGGTTCAAAGCACCATTAGTTGAAAAGGTGTTTTTTTCCCCAGTATATGTGTATGTATATGTTATTATCACACATAACACACATACATACGCCATACATCATGACAGCATACACACATGTATACTAAATTCATTGGATGTGGATGTTATCATTGTGTCTATCTATTCTTGGTCTACATTCTGTTTGTGTTAGCAGCATGCAGCCTTTGTATCATGGATCTATAGTATAATTTGAAATCAGCTGCTGTGACACTCTAACATTGATTTCTGCTTGGACTGTTTTGGTCTCGGTGCGTCTTATGTGCTTCCAAATAAATTTTAATATTGTACATTTTCTAGTTCTGTGAAGAACAGCTTGGAATCTTTATGGGGATCAAAGTAAATCTTAGTCTTTTGGTAATTGTGGCAATTCTATACTATGGATTCTGCAATCGTGAACGTAGGAGACCTATCCATCTTTTAGTGTCTTTTTCAATGTGTTCAATGATGCTTAAAAGTTTTATTGTAAAGGA